>NC_030429.2:28775085-28875085 GCF_001660625.3 Ictalurus punctatus | reverse complement strand
ATGGGGAGATCATGCGAACTCCACACACACAGGGCCACGGTGGGAATCGACCCCCGACCCTGGAGGCGTGAGGTGAGCGTGATAACCACTAAGCCATGGTGTGTCCAGATATCTTCATAGTTCATAGTCATAATAAAAAGAAGAAGAAGAAAAGTTGCAAGCAGCATTTTCGGGGTCCAAGCACCCGCTGAGCAGCACATTCACAGATGCACTAGAGTTGTTGCCAGTGTTTCCCACAGGTTGGGAACTTACTTGTGGTGGTTGGCACAGTAATAAATTAGTCAAACAATTGCAAATGAATAACTACTTGAAATAAATAACTATCTATATGTCAACATAAATAACTATTAAGAAATAAATAACTACATATTAAATTTTTTTAAATAATTTCCCAAAATATACACTCTAAAAAATTTTGGGTATTTTTTGTACCCAAACGCTGGGTTAAGCCTTTTGGGTCATTTAAGGGGGCTATTTTCTCAGTCTTGGGTAGTTTTTGGATAGTTTTGTGTAACCCAACCACTGGGTTAGTAGCTGGGTCATTTTCACTGACAGTTGAATCAATGCCCCCCCCCGACGTCTCAGCCCAATTCCTTTGGTCAAATCAACTGTTTGAATTCACCTCAGGTGAAGGTTTTTGAGGCGAGGAAACCAAATGAACACAGGTAAGTTAGTGCTAATGCTGCTGAAAAAGCCTGGCTGAGTTTGTGATATTTAGTCAGGGAGCTCTCGAAAATGTATTCATTGTAAAACAGGAACTCAGTGATAATTAACTTTACCTATCACTACAGCTTCAACAGTGAACATCATGTACTGCTTCCTCAGTGTTCGTGTTACAGTACTAGTGACATGTGTTTATGTTGGCTGTGAAATATAGACTGAGTTTACTCTATAATTCTCTGGGTGTGTATCTTTATCTGAGGCTCTGAGTTAGGGTTAGCTAGCTGGATGCTGTCACCAATCACAGTAGGGAAGAGTGATGCTAACCTAGACCGTCTCTTATAACATTACTTTAGCATACAGCTCGCGGTAATGTTAGACATTCCCATTACCTTTCTGAGAGTTCATGATAACGCAGCATTACAGTTGTTCACCATGATGTAATACAGAGACTGGGTTAACGTTCACTACAGTTAGCAGGTGCTCTGGACAAGGCAGGCTGTAGTAATTAACATTATGAGGATAGATTAGTGCCGTGTTTCTTCATGTATTGGTGACTGTTAATGCTGGTAACAGGTGCAAACAGTCAGTGGCTAACGGAACTTAGCTAGCTCAGTAATGTCGAGGCTAAAAGTTATTCTCAAGGTTAACGTGACAAAGTGAGGTTGGGGGTTATAGTGGCTTGTAATGCTTTCCTCTATCTCCGTAATGTTGGTTAAATTTATTAGGTTGTGCAAAAGTTTGCCAGTGAGGTGCTAAAGGCTGGAAAATAAATATTCACAAGTCAGCTAGATTTTAGTCTACAGTGCCATTTTGTTCATCAGGAGTGCAGAGGTCACATTTAACCAACACTCTTTTCGCTCTTACAGTTTTTCAGATGGAAGGAGCGGGACGCTTGTCTCCCCAGATGGCAGCGAGATTTGTAAGAAGATGCATCGACTCCAATTCTTATCTGTCAGATGTTTTAATGATTTTATTTAATGTCACCTGAATTCCACACAATTGTTTGTTTATTTTATGAGCATTTTAGTAGAATTTTAGTACAGAAACAAATTGTATTTTAGGATAATTGTAGAGAAAAAAGGGTAAATACATCTCTGTGTTATTTGTGTTATTTTAAACACATCTTTGAGTGGAAAGGTTTAACACACAGCATGTGGTAAATGTACTAACACTGATTGTGTTAAAAGCAATGCAGAATGTCCTTAACTAGACACACAGGTGTGTTCAGAATTAGCACATAATTAAGTGAATGTTCATATCAATATATTTATCCATAAAAGCATTACAGAACACTAGAAGAAGCAGAAACGTGTGATAACAGTCCAGTTTATATGACATTAAATGCACCGCTATCTTCGTTAGCTTTGGATTACTTGTTTATAATGCCACTGGATCGTAAGTTGGTTACTCAGTTTTTTTGGATGTTTTAAATGTCTCCTTTTATCAAAACCTGAGTTTTTTTTTTTTTTTTTTTAAAGATATGACATTTTATTTATTTACTTAAAAGTCTATAAACACTATTTTAGTGGTGCTAAAAAATAAATTTCTGAACACTTTCTTGTGTTTAAATAAAGGAGGTACCATGTTGATGCATTTGTTTATAATGTGGTATATTTGAAATTTTCAAAGGGTAAAATTAACCCTGAAAATATTAACCCATTTATGAAATAAAATTAACACAATGTTTTTGTAAAAATGAAAGCACCCTTTGGGTTGAAAAACTACCCATTTGTTGGGTAAAAATTGACAACCCAATTTGATGGGTTAGTTTAGCCCAAAATGTGTTCTGTCCTATATTTACCCAGCTGTTGGGTTAAAATTAACCCAATTTGGGTCGTTTTTAACCCGGTGTTTTTAAAGTGTATCAAGAACAAAACACAGACTGGTTTTTGATGAACATGTCAAAATCTTCAACTTGGCTGGAGAAAAACTTTTCCAAAAGCCTGTCTGAATGGGTATGCTTCAAGGGCAGGGCCATTGATAGAGATTCTGAGGCATGCAGCCAGGTGTTCAGGCATAAATCCACTGCATCTCTCACCATCTTCAAAAAACAGCTAAAGACCCACCTCTTCCATGAACACCTAACCAACTCATAAAAAATAAAAATAAAAATAAAAAAATAAATACATTTTGCACTAACACCTCTACTCTGCGCACGTTGCTTCTTCTGGAACTCAATGGATCTTGTACAGTAGCACTACTTGTATTGTTCTCTGCTTGATATATCACTTTGCTTGTATTCTCTCATGTGTAAGTCGCTTTGGATAAAAGCGTCCGCTAAATGAATAAATGTAATGTAATGTAATGTATTGTAATGTAATGTAACGACTTGCCCACCGTCGTTTTGCTTATTTTTAAAAATAGAAATAAAACCAATTTAGTTCATTTTTGTGTATCAGCACCCACGTTTATCAAATAAAAAACTCTTCATTTTTAAAAATTACTAAGCGTGTTATGAATACTTAGTTCGACAATGAACGTTACAATTATAAACAGTGCTTTTATAAACAAGCTCTGGGAGAGTTGTGTGCAACACGTTACTGTAATCTAATGACTTTTTCTGATAACGCAATAATGTAACGCATTACATTTTAAATGGATACACTTTGATTACAGTTACTGATGTCAATAAAATTGTGTTACTTGCACTACACATTTCTTAAGATAACAATATAAAGTAAAATGTATTTTAAATCACGTTTTGCCCCGAATATATTTTCTTTATCTCTGAATAATTCTCCACTCGGAGCAGTTCGTCATGACGTAACTGAACATCAGTAAAAGAATACGCCTGTAATTTTATATCTTCAGTGAACAGAGGCGAGACCAATCAGACAGCGCTTACAGGAAATACTTGCGTCTTATTGGCTGACAGTCTCTCAATTCTACCCAACGCTAGCTCACAGTCAGTTTGAGGGGAAATGGATAAACGCCGATTTATAATATAAAACCAGTAAAGGAGTTGAAACTGAACAGAAACATGCTCTGATGCTGAGCAGGAAAACAAGGCATGTAAATGTCTGTATGAGTTCCAGTTTACGTGAGCATGACCTGAGCAGAGCAGAAGGAAAGATAATGAACTCTACATGATTCTGTAGCAGCTAAACACATACAGTGATAGCTTAGCTGTGTCTCCCCTTGGCTAGCAACACCAAACTAGTCTAGTGAGAAAACGTTTAGATTTTATCGGTCTGGTCGTCCTACACACAGCGATGTTATGTGTCAGTGTTTTTGCATTTGTGTGCTCTCTCTCTCTCTCTCTGCTCTCTTTTTTTCCACTGTTTGTTTCTTTTTCCACTTCTGTCTCTGGCTGTCTTCTTATAGGTGGTGCCCTGTGACAATCTTCATTAACTGGTTGACAAGACCTGACCAATGGGAAGGCAGGAACTCGGCAAAAAGAGCCGGAGCCATCCATTTAAACGCAGCACATCGGCGCCCTTGTGTTAGCCTCTTAGCGCACTGTTATTCTGATTGCTGTGTTGTTTTCCCTTCCTCTCCCTTATGCTAGCTCCCTTGGTTTGAGAACAGGTGAGATTGTACACGCAGCTACATTCCATCCTGCAGGTGTGTTTGAATGTCTAGACACCCTAGGCTGTATGGTGGGTGCCACCCTTTTATTTCTTTTTAGCTTAGCCTAGTGTAGTTTTTGTTTGATGTTCTTGTCAGACAGGTTAACTGCCTTAAATAGTTTTTTTTTTTTTTTTGCTATGTTCCTTTCTTTGGCACCATCCCTGTTCTCGCTCTTGGGTGAGACTTGTTTCCCTTTTGTCCTTGTTTATGGTTGTCCTGTGTCTGTCTGTAAATGCAAGTTCTGTGTGTGTCAAGAATAAAAGTGATAACCCTACCTTTACCCTCCTGTCCTACTCATATTCACCATCACCATAATCCTATCAACCTGTAATCTTAAATTGTTATTGTTCTCACACTCGCGCTCATGGAAAGTTTTATGATAAATCAAACTTTTTCTGATCATGTCATACATTGTCGTGTGCTAAAATTACTGACAGAACTATGAGTCTCACTTTGTAGTGTATTTTTGTAGGCGTCATAGGTTTTGATACCACCACTGGTGACTAGGGGTCCGCGGAAACACTGCACTAGATGGTACACAGTGCATAGTGTAAGTATATTTTATTGGTCTGGTAGTCCTGCGAACAGTAATAACATCCGAGGCAAACTTTATGATAAATACAACTTTTTGTCTGATCATGTCCTACATTAACAGCTAAGTTACCACAACTTCCATAAAACAAAACTTTAGGCTACTAGCTGAGAATGTTGGGCTGGAGAATTGACCATTATTTTTCTGTACCATTGAGGTGAGAATTGTGTTTCATATCAAGTAGGTCCATCAGTAATTGTTTTACAACCAGATTACTTAGTCTAGTTTAACTCTCATTCATGAAATTGCTGTTGCATTATGGGTTTTGAGGATTTTCCATTATGTAGGTCTAGTAATAATGGAAATAGGTATCTAATATGATGCTGGTTTGAGACATCTGAGTCGCTGGATAATTCATGTGCAGATTACACTGTAAATCAAATTCACATTTTTTAAGCCATTAGCCCTCACATGTAAAAAATAAGTAAATAAAATAAAATAAAATAAAATGCATGGAAACCTAATTTAGAAGTAGGTTTTAAAAAAGTTTTGTTGATGGAGAAGAATCTGGGCTCAGCCCCGGATGATTAACAGCCTCGCTAACACCCCTGGAGAGTACAACATGTTTTATTATTATTATTATTATTATTATTATTATTATTATTATTATTTTTATTATTATTATTATTATTATTGTCTGTGTGGCACTGTAAAGGAATATTTTTACTTTCTCGTTTGGGGGTTGCAAAACTGCTAAGTTTTACTAGTTGACCAGTAATTATAAAAATAGAAATTATTTCAGGACAGCGCTATTTTCAGTCTGTTTTATTTGTGAAGTAGAGACAGTAAAATAAAATGTGTGTGTATATATATATATATATATATATATATATATATATATATATATAGCTGATTCTTGAACAAAAACATGAGAAACAGAAACCTGGAACAGGTGGAATGAGCATTAAGAGTCAGTAGTGAAAAGACAGAGACCTCTAGTGGTGAAGATAAACTTAACTGAACAGTGAAAAAAAGAATATCAAATCATCTCATTACAGAGTTAATTTAAAAAAAAAAGTTAGCCTTTGCAATTGTTAATCTTGATTGATCTTAAAACTCGTCTCTTAATCTATTAGCAAAACCAAAAACCTTTAGCTTACAATTCTTTTCAGAATTTTTTTGTGGGTCTGATCACAGTACATGCAACTACTGTAGTGAGGATGAAGAGCAGAGTGGCCACGCCCACACCACCAAACATCAACACTTTCTCACATGCACTCGCTTTATCTGAGAGAGAGAGAGAGAGAGAGAGAGAGAGAGAGAGAGAGAGAGAGAGAGAGAGAGAGAGAGAGAGAGAGAGAGAGAGAGAGAGAGATGGATGGATGGAGGTGCAGAAGGTAAAAGATATGATCTCATTAAAACCATACACAGGAAACTAGTGTGAAATTAGAATCGGCAACAAACAAACAAATTTCCTTTCTCAGGAGCGTGGAGTGAGACAGAACTGCTGCTTAAGTCCCACACCATTTAATATATACATCAGTGATCTGTCCTCCATTTTAGAGTGGTCTACAGCTCCTGGAGTCACTCTAGAGATCAAACTCCTGCAGTATGCAGATGAACCTGAACCTGCTGTAGCGTTACTGTCAGACCTGGGACCTGACGGTCAACTCTAACCAACTAAAAACTCCCAGACAAAAAGATTTAATGTATAAATATTGCTATATGAACATTAATTTTGTTGTAGAAGAGAATTGTGTTTGTTTTGTGTTTGTTTTTGTATGTTTCTTACCCTTATTCTCCACTTCTTCTCCTGCTGGTTGGGTAGAGGAGGTTTCAGTCGTTGTCTCTTCCTTTTTATCTGAGAAGAAGTAAGACAAAACTCAGATTTTAAGCCAGTGTTTCACATCCTCTTCACTAATTGTGTGTGTTTGTGTGTGTGTGTGTGTGTGTGTGTGTGTGTGTGTGTGTGCGTGCGTGCACCTACAGTGCCCTCCATTAATATTGGCACCCTTGGAAAATATAAGACGGCTGTGAAAAATTGTCTTTATTGTTTAACCTTTTGATCTTTTGTTTAAAAAATATTGACAAAAATACTCTACTCTCATGGATATCCAACAATTACAAACACAGCACAGGTTTATCCCAAAATAATTTTGTTAAATATAGGTGTGCAGCAATTATTGGCACCCTTTTAGTCAGTACTTTGTGCTAGCTCCCTTTGCCAAGATTACAGCTCTGAGTCTTCTCCTATAACGCCTGATGAGGTTGGAGAATACATGGTGAGGGATCTGAGAGCGTTCCTCCATACAGAACCTCTCCAGATCCTTCACATTTCGAGGTCCACGCTGGTGGACTCTCCTCTTCAGTTCACCCCACAGGTGTTCTATGGGGTTCAGGTCAGGGGACTGGGATGGTCATGGCAGGACCTTGATTTTGTGGTCAGTAAACCATTTCTGTGTTGATTTTGATGTATTTTTGATGATTTTGATGTATCGTGATGATTTTGATGTATGTTTAATGTTTTAGCGGAGGGCACTTTACATCCTCCACTATGTTTTGATGTGAATTCTGAAGAAAGAAGCCTTTATTTTTCACATATACATCACAGTACAGCACAAGTCTTTTCTTCACATGTCCCATGTATTATAATTCATTTGCTCATTCTAAATTTATCGTCTCTATAGTAATTCATCAGAAGCACCATATAAATGGATTTTAAATAAAATTAATAAAAATCATTGGTAAATTGCTGTGCAATTAGAGAAATGAAACACTTGAGGGCATGTTGTTATAGGAAAATAATCAACTTCGGCATGATGTAACTCCTACATCATACCACCTGGTTGTGGATTATTTTCCCAGACCAGCACACCCCCAAATGTATTCTTCTTTACATAACACAAATAAACGTGCAAACCGGAGCTGCTTTTAGACCTCATAACAGCACTCAACTTTCAGGTTTATTAGCACTGTTTGCTGCCAAACAATTCGTTTAAAGAACACTGGAGGGACGTTTCTCACACAGCTCAAGTCCAGGACACCTGCGAGTCATTTGATATTGTAGTTGAGCTGTTTGCCAGGCTGTTATTCAGTTTAGAGTCTGGGTCATTGCGAGTTATCTTGTATAGATTTCTTTTCCTTGTACATGCAGTCTTGTTAAAATGATAAAAGTCTAATAAACATATTGATTGAAAAAAAGGGCACAAACCTTCAAACTGCAGTATGGTAGCACGCCCAAAATGCATCTGTGCCGGCTCGGCTGTAATTCCGCAGAAATAAACCCCCAGATCCTCCTTCGTGAGGTTCATGATGGTGAATTCAGCTGTGGTTATCTCGCTGTTTGGCCTCAGTACAAAACGACTGTCATATTTGTTGTAATAAACAGGGAGGCTATTTTCAGCGTGACTTTTCTGTGCTGAGATCAGGAGTGTTAACGTGTAGGAACTCAGACGATACCAGGCCACCTCCTCATGACCGGTGAAGACGCACTTCAGTGAAATGCTGCCTTTCTCTCTGATGGTCAATATTTGGGGTGATTTTTTATCAGACAAATCTGAAAATAAAAGCATAAACATATTAAATGTAGGCTTACAGTTTCACCTTTACCTCATGACATGTCTGGTGTCTGGGGTTTTCCTTTAGTTTTAACACTGAAGGTAGGACCCTAATGTAAATCAAATGAAACCTTAATTGTTCTATTTGGCACAATTTATTTCAAATATGTGTCACAAAGGTGCGTTAATTCTATTCAATTTTATTTGTATAGCGCTTTTAACAATGGACACTGTCACAAAGCAGCTTTACAGAAACATATTGATACTGGATATTAGTTTTAAATGTATAAATTTATCCCTAATGAGCAAGCCAGAGGAGATGGTGGTGAAGAAAAATTCCTCGATGATACAAGGAAGAAACCTAACATACCTAACAAACATAGTTAGTGCTCTTTTGAAACAATACGTTCTGGTCAGATGAAAGTAAAACAGAACGCTTTGGTAATAATTCAGCGTGTCATGGTTGGAGAAAGTAGCGTTATGTGTATGAACACCAGACCTACAGTGAAGCATGGTGATGGGAGCATCGTGATACAGAGCTGCTTCTCTGTAAATGGTACTGGGGCATTACACACCACTGAAGAAACATGAATGGAGCGATGTACCGGAACATATTAGAGGAGAATTTAATATCGTCGACCAAGCCACTGGATCTGTGCAGAAGATGGACATGTTAACAAGACAACACCACACATCCAGTTGCGTTAACAGAAGAAGGCTGTTGTCAGCGGTTTCCCCCTCGCCCGGAATGCAGATGCACACAGCATGCATAACAGCTTGCTTCACCACGCGTTTCCTTTCACAGTCTTTGTGTATTTAAACACCCACTCGCAGGGCCAAGCCGATCTTTTCACGCGAATCTTATTGAAAATTTAGGTCAGAGCCCATCAGAGGGATCTTTGTGGGGAATGGAGGACAATGTGCTGAGAGGAAAGGGGCCATACTTCTGCAAAAAGATCATTACTTCTTATCTTAGACACCTCTAAGCTATAATTACCAACAAAGTACAAATGTCTCAATACTTTCTTCCTGATCAATTTCTTTTTTAAACCTAGCTTTCTTTACACTTATGATTACATCATTTTTTGTTCTTATGTATAAATACAAAGTCAAAAAGAAGTATATTAAATAGCAAAACCAAAAGAGTTTAAATATTTTCCCGCCTCACTGTACATTCAAAATTATTCAATCCTTACAACTTTTGGAGTGCCTTCTCATCTCCTTTTGGGCATGGGGTATGCAAACAGAATTTAAAAATACATATTCAGAAATAAAGAAGGATAATTTAGAAGAAGGAAAAGGAAAAAAGAGAAACAAGTGGTAAGAAGAGCAAGAAAAAAAAGAAACATATGTATTTGTGGATTGTTTTATTAATGTTGTTATTTATTAATGGCTGTGCTATCATCCATAACCACTGATCTTCACTGCAGTTCATGATTCCTTGTTTTGCTTTAAAATAAAATAAATATTTCATCCTTACAGTTCATGTGGTTTATGATTATTTTACAGTTCTTCTTAAAATTTTATTATCTTTGTGAGTTGCCATTATATCTAACTGTATTCATAACCAGCACTATGACGTTAATAATAATGATGATGACAACAACAACAACAATAATAATAATCAACATACCAGTAGAAACAATATATATATTTGCGTAAGACAGCAGAAGGAAGAACAGGTACAATTCCATCTCGAGCTTTTGGAACAAATGGTAACTCTTGTTCTCAGCTTGCTATTAAAGTTCAAAACCACATGACCAGCAAAGCAAAATCAAATTTCCTGTCTACTTCAAAACACCTCTCTCTCTCTTCTCTCACTCTTCTCTCTCTCTTTCTCTTACACACGCAAAATGTACATTATTATAGAATGTCAGCCATTTTACAGAACCGTTTCTCCGTGTCTTTTCTCGAGCAGTTTCAGCTATTAAGCGGGTTCCTGGTTTATAGAAGAAATGTCAGTGACTTTTTTCAGGATGCTAGAGAGGACTGTCTCACCACACTGAAGCATATGTAGAAAACCTCTGAAGGTAGCAAGATTATACTGTATACGGTTCAGGACATCCTGCATGGCATTACTTCATGTGGTCTTGCATTCTGTACTGTGTTGCACCATGGTCCTGGAGAAACCACATTTCCTTCTGATGGATTCTGGCTACAGAGACTCATGTCAATAAAAACCCACTTGACTTGACACAAAGCTACACAAAGCCTGTGGGTAAGATTGCCTCAAAGGCTGGCATCTTCCCCAAACACCCCTGTACAACATGAACAGCATGAGGGTTATCAAGGTTCTTCTTCTGAATATGTTCTGGCTAATACATAATTTAAAACACAGCAGTGCATGATGGTATATTGATTAAACTTATAACTGATTAATAAAACAAAATCACCACAATCAATAGCGCTCACTGTCCACTTTAATAGGAACACCTGTACACCTGCTCATTCATACAGTTATCCAATCAGCCAATCATGTGGCAGCAGTGCAGTGCATAAAATCATGCATCATCTCCTGGGATTTTCACATACAACACTCTCTAGGGTTTACACAGAATGGTGCAAAAAACAAAAAACATCACACACTTTTTCTTCATTCTGATGTTTGATGTGAACATTAACTGAAGTTGACCTGCATCAGCATGATTTTATGCGTTGTGCTGCTGACACTTGATTGGCTGATTAGATAACGGCATTAATGAGCAGGTGTACAAGTGTTCCTATTCAGGGTGGACGGTGAGTGTATGAAATCTGCTCAACTGTGTAGAACAGATTTTGAAACTGAATAATGCTCGTACTTAGGAACAATATTCATGAAATGTATCAGTCAGGATTTAGACCTCATCATAGCACAGAGACAGCGTTAGTTAAAGTAGTAAATGACCTTCTACTGACTTACGATCAGGGTTGTGTCTCGCTGCTTGTGTTACTCGACCTTAGTGCAGCTTGTGATACTATAGATCACACTATTCTCCTTGATAGACTAGAAAATGTTGTTGGCATTAAGGGAACAGTCCTCTCCTGGCTCAGGTCTTATCTGACCGATCGTTATCAGTTCGTAGATGTAAATGGTGACTTCTCCACACATACTGAGGTTAAGTTTGGAGTTCCACAGGGTTCGGTTTTAGGCCCACTGCTCTTTACTTTATATATGCTACCCCTAGGTCAAATTATTCGTAAACATGGAATTAGCTTCCACTGTTATGCTGATGATACACAGCTGTATGTTTCAGCGAAGCCAGAGGACAGACAGCAGCTTAGTAAAGTTGAGGAACGTGTAAAGGACATTAGACATTGGATGTTTATTAACTTCCTCTTACTTAATTCTGATAAGACAGAAGAACATGTATTAGGACCACGTGTAGCTAGAAGTAATCTTTCTGATCTCACAGTAACTCTGGATGGACTTTCTGTTTCATCATGTGCAGCAGTAAAAGACCTTGGAGTGATTATTGACTCCAGCCTATCATCTGATGCTCATGTAGATAATATTACTAGGATAGTCTTCTTTCATCTCAGAAAAATTTCTAAGATAAGAAACATATTGTCACTACATGATGCAGAAATATTAGTTCATGCTTTCGTCACCTCTAGACTAGATTACTGTAATGCCGTACTGTCTGGATGTTCCAGTAGGAATATAAATAAGCTCCAGTTAGTCCAGACTGCAGCTGCTAGAGTCCTAACTAGAACCAGAAGATACGACCACATCACCCCGATCTTATCCACACTGCATTGGCTCCCAGTAAAATCTCACATTAATTATAAAATACTATTATTAACCTATAAAGCACTAAATGGTCTCGCGCCACAATATCTAAGCGACCTTTTGGTTTTCTATAATCCGCCACGCCTACTTAGATCAAAAGGTGCAGGCTATCTGACGGTACCTCGAATAGTGAAGGCTACAGCAGGGGGAAGAGCTTTCTCTTATAGAGCCCCACAGTTATGGAACAGTCTTCCTATTAGTGTTCGGGACTCAGACACAGTCTCAGTGTTTAAGTCCAGGCTGAAAACGTATTTGTTTACTCAAGCCTACCCTGACTAGACTTTCTGTTACTCTAAGCACAGTCCTAATAATCTCTGCTCTCCCTCTCTCCTTCTGTCGAGTCACACACAATTTTATAGAGATACTAGAGATCCTGATGGTTTCTGATCTCCGGACCTGCCTGATCCATTTCGGATGTCCTGCCTCTGGATGGAGCTCTAATATTCTCCAATTCCAGACTGCTGGGACTACGGCTGCTTCTAACACCATACAGACTTCATATAAATCCATAATGAACTTTTTCACACTATCTGTTGTTACCCAGATGAGGATGGGTTCCTTCTGAGTCGGGTTTCTCTCAAGGTTTCTTCCTCTTAAAACATCTTAGGGAGTTTTTCCTCACCACCGTTGCCACTCAGTGTCTTGCTCAGTTGGGATAAATTCACACCTTTAAAATCTGTATCCCGTGTTTATATATTTCTGTAAAACTGCTTTGAGACAATGTCTATTGTAAAAAGCGCTATACAAATAAAACTGAATTGAATTGAATATAATCTTTGCATCTATGAGTGATATAATTCATATTAATGTAAGTTATATTTTACACTCTAATGAAATTAGTGATAAAGAGATTAAACATAGTGTTCACTGTCCTGTGTGCATGACAGACCACTACAGTTGGGAATGTGGTGTTAGATGAATCTAATAGCTGTAGGCTGTAAAAGATGATCGGTTTGTGATAAAAGCACCATTATCTGCACTTCCTACCAGGCTGGGATATGCGAAGAACAGAATTTCACTGTGCTGTAAAGTACATGTGACAAATAAAGGCTTCCTCTACTTCAACCAAACTGATGTTACTGACATGATAAAAATAGCTTACAGGCTAGTGGTACAGATCAAGAGTGGTGAATTGGATGGAAAAAAAGAAAACCTTGCTAAGGCATTCTACCATGTCCTAGATTCAACAGGATGTGGTTTTGCTCTGTCTTGATATCTGAATGTCACAGGCACATCTGTGTATGAAGGTGATATCGAGCGCATGGTGAAGAAAAAAAACAAACCTGTTTTTTTTTGTTCAGTTTGTTTTAGACACCAACTGGGGAATGTTTTGGTTCACTAGCCCCACCAGTGCCGAGTTACAGGTGTGAACATTTTCAGTCCAAATAGTTGGGTATGGAGAGAGGTTCTTTCATTTTATTTGTATAAACAAGCAATGCATTTGATAAATGTTGTGTTTTAAATAAATAATGCAGACTGGTTTGTTTAGTAAATATTATATGTATGGAATAATGCATTATGGACCTATAATAGCACACAATTATACTCAAATATTCTCTCTCTTTATTCTCTCTTTATTCTCTCTTTATTCTCCCTCTCTCTATTCTCTCTCTCTATTCTCTCTCACGTTAATAATAGTATAAACACAGTGTGTGTGAGAGTGAGAAACAGTAATGAAGTGTAAACTCCTCTGTGATGAATATGTGGGAAAACTTAAAGTTACAGCTTCACCTCTGACTGTTACACAGCGCTGACACTGGAGACTCCTTCCATACACGTTACATAAACAAATTTCTCCTAACTTCACCATATGAACAATTACACCGATGTTTTATCTGTTGATGTGGAGCATCTGCAGTATACTTCCCTGTGAATGAGCCGTTACTATAGAAGTGATTGTGTTTTATGATACAGCCAGAACTAACTACTACTGTTGCTATAGAAAATGAATCCACACCTTCTTATTTGAGAATTTAACAGCACTGTGGAAAATAATAATAAAAATCATTAAGAATAAGGAGCTAATATATTTAAAATATATACAGAACCTCCAAAAGTACTGCACCAGCAAGACCAAATCTATTGTTTGTTTTATACAATATAAAGATGTTAAACAACTTAGAACATGGCACATTTTCTTTGAACCCACCCATTTTTTAAAGTGATCAAAAATATTGAAGTGATCAGAAATATGTGACTGATTGGTGTTTCTTGTTGCTCAGGTGGGACCTGTTAGATTGATTGCTTAAAGAATTAATATCTCTGAAGTTCTACTCTTGGTCTGAGCCACAGGCTTCCACCTGTGCATTTTTTGTTAAAAAGGATAAACCACCATGAAGTCCAAAGACTGTCTGCGGTAGAAAACCAAGTCATTTTGAAGCTGAGAAAAGAGGGAAAATTTATCAGGGCCATTGCATGAGCATTGGGCATAGCCAATACAACAATTCTGAATGTCCTGATAAAGAAAGAAACCGCTGCTGGAAGAAGATTTCATGTTCAGAAATATAGATGCCACACCACAAGATGAAATGAGCTATGCCTTTAGGGGCACCAGCAACACTAGTTAGGTATATACTGTGAGCCAGACTTGGAGTTAATCTTAGTGTCTTAGGCTAGCATAGGTTTTAAATTTAGTTTTCACATATAAGCTAATGATATATGCCTTTGTCAGTCTGAGGTTCAATTCAATTTAGTGTTATTTGTATAGCGCTTTTTACAATGGACATTTTCTCAAAGCAGCTTTACAAAAATATATAAACACAAGATATGGATTTTAAGTGTGTGAATTTATCCCTATTGACCAAGCCGGTGGCGACGATGGTGAGGAAAAACTCCCTAAGATGATATGAGGACGAAATCATGAGAGGAACCCGACTCAGAAGGAAACCCTTCCTCATCTCTGGAACAACGGATAGTGTGAAAGTAAAGGAAAGTTCATTATTGTTTAATATAAAGTCTGTTTGTTGAACTAGTCCACTGTTCAGAGGAGACCCAAGTGCGTAGTCCCAAAAGCAACCGTAGTCCCAGGTTATTTAGTGAAGGTGAAGTCAGATGCAGTAGTATGCTCTGGGCCCATCCCAATGCCGCGTGGTGTAGCTTACAGCAGGTTATGGTTGCTGAACTTCTGGAGGTCCAGGTGGTGCTCTGAAAACAATGTGGGCTTTGTAGATAATTGTAGTTTTGAGGGCAAGGCTGGCCTGTTAGGGTGGGACGGTATCCATCCCACTCGGGAAGGTGCTGCTCTCATTTCTTGTTTGAGTTTCTGCTTATAGGTGGGAAGGAGCAGAATGGATAGGGGATCTGATGGGGATCTGATGTTTCAAAGAGAGTTCAAAGGAGTGAACAATGACTGGCTCGTCTCCGTAGCCTAACTAAGACGCCAGTTCTCCATATTTTTCTCTGGCATCAAAGGAAGTGGGTTCAGCTGGTCCCAGTAAATAATCAGAGAAAAAAAAATACAGTAATTCCTGATCAGTCATCATCCTTATTCTAATGTACAGTATTTGTAGTGTTTGCCAGTCATATGTGATGATCACATAAAAAAAATAAAAATAAAAATAAATAAAAATACAAACAAACGACTGCTATATTGTTTGGGAGATCACAACATGAGGCCATACAGGGTGCTCTCTTTGATTTTGTTCACATGGATTCCAGCCTACTGGTTGTGTGCAGTAAGACATGTCTCTTGTAATTGTGTAAAATGATGGAGTTGGGAGTAATAGACAGGTTACACGGTGATTAAAACAGCCTGATTGTGTTTGTGGGGTGAATCGTTTCTATGTGGACTTTTCTAATGTGAACATTTTATTTGATACCTATCCAGTGACTCGTATTGATGAGTTCCTGGATTGTCTAGATGCAGCTTGTGTTTATTTGACTAGGATTTGACCGAGGGCTACTCTTCTTGTCACTCTTCCATTTGGGCTTTTCAGAGTGCAAGGTCTGTTTCAGTGACTAATGGCACATGTGCCACTGGTTATTTAGATGTCATGTTATTTCTTAGTATGTGTCAATTCCAGGACTGGGGGCCAAACATGGCCCTCTGGCTTGTTTCATTTGGCCCATGTGAACTTCTGCATGCATCACATCTCACAGTGCTGAAGCTTTGGTTAACTGTTTTGATACAAGCTCTACATATAAAATGATTCACACAGGTGTCTGGTGTTGGCAGTGGTGTAACTGCAAATGAATTGGTGGAATATACTACAAATATACACCAATCCGCCATAACATTAAAACCAGGTGTCTAATATTCTGTCGGTCCCCCTTTTGCTGTCAAAACAGCTCTGACCCATTGAGGCATAGACTTCACAAGACTTCTGAAGGTGTGCTGTAGTATCCAGCACCAAGACGTTAGCAGCAGATCCTTTAAGTCCTGTAAGTTGTGAGGTGCGGCCTCCATGCATCGGACTTGTTTGTCCAGAACATTCCACAGATGCTCAGTGGGATTGAGATAAGGAATTTGGAGGCTGAGTCAACACCTTGAACTCTTTATGTTCCTCAAACCTAATGCAGACAGTCTCTTGGATTACTATCTAGGACTACTAGGCCTTTCTGTGGTGTCATTACATCACTCAGTGTGTTCTTTTTAAATTCAGACACAGAGCTGATTCAACAAGAAATAAAAAGATTTATCTCGGAATTAGATGTCAACAAACTTCAAGGTGTGGTCAGTCACCTTTGTTTTGTGTTGGGTGTTCAGAAGACACAGGACCTTGCGCTAATAGAGGCGACAGATCTTCAGGACTTCTACTGACAGATCTTCAGTTCACATCTACCAAAAACCCTGCAACTAAAAACACACATGGCATATTTGATGTACTTCCTGCAGGTGCGTGGATTCAGATCCCAATCATTTTCTCCAAACAGCATGATCACTTGCATTGTTTTTCAACCCTGTTAACCTTTTATAAGATTTTCCTATTTCCACAGATGTGTTTGTATTTAGCAGCAATTACATTTAATCAAAAGTAGTAAAGGATTTAATTGTTAATTCAACATGTTGACAGTCCAGATCCACGGTTAAACAAAAACTGTGAAGCCCTCCTGAGTCCACCTGCAGTTTTATTTTATGCTCTTAAGTGCTTTGGTCAAATCCAACATTTACTGTTAAAAGCTTTGTACACACAACGTATGCACTTTTTCACATATCTGCTGTTTTTATTTACATTATTAGCATCTCCTCTTGTTTGAGATTCTAGTGTAAATAAAACTGAACAGACTAGCAAGAATATTCACAGAGACATGGAAATATAATGAAAGAGAAATATTTTCAGTCACCAGTAAATTGCATCAGGTTGGCCAAGGACAAAATAAAAACACCCCAATAACTGAAAGAACAAGAAACTGACTTCACTATTTTAGTATAAGACAACAAATGACAAACTGCTTCCTTTTCTTCTTAGCTAACAAAAAATTCCAGAGAAACACTGAAACCCAACAAAAAAGGCAGATTAGCCTTACATCTAGTGACTTTAAGAACAAAGGTGGACGGTGGTAGCTGAGTGGTTAAGATGTCCGGAGCAAGGCCCTCGGCCCTCACATGCTCAGTTGCATAAATGAGATCAATGTAAGCTCTGGATAATGTGCCAAATGTGATAAATGTAAACATGATTATATAGATAACAGGAATATATATATAAAAAATTTAGCAATTAAAAGCAAAAATGTACACAAAACACGCTTAAGGTCTTACAATGAGAAATAAAAATACAAATCAAGTCACACAGCAGAATCACAAATGACTGAGCACGAAGCCGAGTGATCACTCCCGGTCACTTTAATGCCATCAGAACACCAGCAGGAGGTGATCCCTCAGGGAACTGATAGTGACCTCAGCACAGGATATCTGGACACAGAAAGCACACAGTTAACACAGACACACAACGGTGCATGATTATATGTCCATGAAAACCTTTTAATGTTTCTGTGTTATTTTATATTATGTATCATTTATTTGATATCTATTTTATTGTTCAGTGAAGGAAATCAAGTTCTTGATGAGTGGTAAGTAGATTAGCAACCATAACCTTAGATAGCAGACCTTTTACATGAGAACTCGTGTCTAACAGGATATTGAGCAGGATGTGGTTATCATCTGTCTGAAATAAAAAACCAAAGCTGAACCTGAAACTGACTCCATGCTCATGAACAACATAATGAAAACCACAACAAAACTCACAGCTGATAAACACGACAAAAGCCGATTCCAGACCTGATTGATTTTAATGCTGCAAAACTTGCTTGTCTTCAGAACATGCTCTTCAGGTGGGTGTGGCCATACGTACCTCTTATCAACAAGAGTACATCAAATGAATATCAGTCATTTTGGAGTGACCACATCTGTCATGTATCCCGTACACTGTACACCATCTAATGACACTTCTTATTGAAGCTGACCAAGTGAGACACTGATTGGTGTGTAAAGTAAAGAAATGCAATCTAAGTTTATTTAAATGCAGTAGTAAATGTATTTGTCAGTGATCCTGACCCCTTCTGCTCTCCGGACTTGCCTGATCATGCTCTACTTCTGGTTGGAGTTCTCATCAGTTGGAGTCACATGCTGCTGCTGAGGATGTCCCACATGGTGCAGTATAAAGATCACTGAGATTACTGAGGACGGTTCCACTTAAACACCATAAAGATGCCTCTGGACCTCAGTTCATATGAACAGATATACTATGATAGCTTTAGCACTTCAATTACCACAAACAGTTCTGCACTCGAGTCTCCATCAGTGAACAGTGGAGAAGTTCAACACAACAGACTTCCTGTAGAAACTGTAATGAATTTCCGGCTTACACAACTGCACTATTTCAGCATGTAGTGTTAGCACATTTACAGAAGGGGTGTATTTATTTATAATCGCACTATCCGGTGTCACCCAAATGAGGATGGGTTCCCTTTTGAGTCTGGTTCCTCTCGAGGTTTCTTCCTCATATCGTCTCAGTGTTACGCCACGGCCAGCAGAGGGCACTGCGGCACGGCTTCTGACTGGTCACGTGACGCTTTTGTTTTCGTTTGCTTCCTGCTTGGACATTAATTTAAGTCTGATCTTGTCTCTGATTTGCCCCATGTGTTCATGTTTTGGTTTGATTATGTTGACTAAACCCCTCGGTGACTGCGCACTTTGTGCAGTATTATTTGGTTTACGTTTGTCATGTCAAGGAAGTATGACGATATGTGCTAATGTGTAGCATGTTAGCGGTCGTAGCTAGATGACCAGAGTTTGTATAGTCAGTAGAGACCGCGCTCCCTGTGTTTGTTTATCTGCTAATCAATAAAGACTTTGGCCTGCACCTGCATCCGCCTCCAGTCCCGTTTCGTAACAGAATACTACACCCAAAATGCGGAAGTAGCAGGTACCTATGAGCGCCGCCGTGGAGGCCAGGATTTGGGCGCTTTACCGTTCGTCCCTGGAGATGAGCAAACAGCTCGCAGAGGAAATTGCTCAGTGCAAAGCCGAGCTGCGCGCCACGTCGTCCCTCGCGCCATATACCCCGTCCCCACCGCCGAAGAGCGACGCCGTGCAACGCAGCCTGCAAAGTGACCTGAGCATCTGGGGCTTCCCACTGCAGGGGAATTGCACCATGCTGCACAGTCCAGAGGTGAAGGCTGGCCCAGAATTATTTTTTTTGGGCGGAAGCAATGAGGACAGCAGAGCTCCAGCCTGAGGCCTACGGGGAGGTCTCAGCGGTGGAGCCCCCACCTGAGGTCAACATGGCGATCTCAGAGCGACAGCTTGAGGTGGCTGAGGAGGCCGTCCCGCTGTCCAGCCCAGCTGAGGAGGCCGTCCCGCTGCCCTGCACAGCCGAGCAAGCTGTCCTGCTGTCCAGCCCAGCTGGGGAGGCCATCCTGCTGCCCTGCACAGCCGAGGAAGCTGTCCTGCTGTCCAGCCCAGCCGAGGAGGCCGTCCCGCTGCCCTGCACAGCCGAGGAAGCTGTCCTACTATCAAGCCCAACAGAGGAGGCAGTCCCGCTGGTCGGCACGGCCGAGGACACCGTCCTGCTGTCCAGCCCAGCTGAGGAGGTCATCATGCTGCCCTGCACAGCCGAGGAAGCCGTCCTGCTGCCCTGCCCGGCTGAGGAGGCCGTCCAGCCCTCCAGTGCCGCCGGAGGCGGCGCCCAGAATTCCAGGGGCGGCGCCCAGAGTTCCAGTGCCGCCGGGGGCGGTGCTTTGGCTTTCAACCCTGGTGGGGGTGCTGCTCCGCTCCTCTGCTGCCCGACGGAGGCTGCTTCGCTTTCTGTGGCAGCGAGAGACAGTTCGCACAGGGGTCCGGGACCCTCATTTGGAGAGGGGTTCTGTTACGCCACGGCCAGCAGAGTGCACTGTGGCACGGCTTCTGACTGGTCACGTGACGCTTTTGTTTTCGTTTGCTTCCTGCTTGAACATTAATTTAAGTCTGATCTTGTCTCTGATTTGCCCCATGTGTTCATGTTTTGGTTTGATTATGTTGACTAAACCCCTCGGTGACTGCGCACATTGAGCAGTATTATTTGGTTTATGTTTGTCATGTCAAGGAAGTGTGACGGTATGTGCTAACGTGTAGCATGCTAGCGGTCGTAGCTAGATGACCAGAGTTTGTATAGTCAGTAGAGACCACGCTCACTGTGTTCGTTTATTTGCTAAGTAATAAAGACTGTGACCTGCACCTGCATCCGCCTCCAGTCCCGTTTCGTAACACTCAGGGAGTTTTTCTCACCACCGTCGCCTCTGGCTGCTCATTAGGGATAAATTCATACATTTAACATCTATATCCTGAATTTATATATTTCTGTAACGCTGCTCTGGGACAATGTCCACTGTTAAACACGCTGTACACAAATAACACTGAACTGAATTGAATAAAGCCTTTAGAAACTTTCTTAGCCAGTAAAGAGGGGACAATGTATGCGAGGTGGGAATACACCATGGATGGGATGCGGGTCCATCACAGGGCACAATTCACACACTTATTCACACCTAGATTCAATTTAGCAAAACCAATCCTCCTACTGGCATGTTTCTGGGAGATGAGAGGAAACCTGAAGGAAACCTGTTGTGCTGGAAACTGCATTACTCAGGATCCGTCTTGACTGGAGTGTATTGGGCAGCCTCCTTCCCCAAAGCCACACAACCTGAAACAAAAGGATGTACAACAATGTATATCAACCTCAAGGTTCGATGTTTTGTGCATGCTGAGATGCTTTTCTGCTCACCACAGTTGTAAAGAGTTATATATGAATTATTATATTTTTCCTGGCAGCTGGAACCAATCTAGCCATTTACTTCTGCTCAGTTTTTGTTTTTTGCACCATTCTGTGTAAACTCTAGAGACTTTTGTGTGTGAAAATCCCAGGAGATCAGCAGTTTCTTAAATGCTCAAACCAGTCCATTTGGCACTAACATCCATGCCACAGTTAAAGTCACAGAGATCACATTTTTTCTTCATTCTCAGGTTTGATGTGAACATTATATAAAGCTCTTGACCTGCATCTGCATGATTTTATGCAGTGGTCAGCGCAGTGGTTGTTATTGTTATTACAAGCATGTCTGTATTAGATAATGGATACATAAGATCTTCTGAATGGGAAGTTCAGTTATAAATCCTTTTCAGATGGGATTATCAATAAGGGCAAAATTACTTGCTGCTACTGTTGATGTGAATTGAGTTACAACTGGAGTACAACCAGTCTTAAATATCATTTAGATGCTAAGCACACAGCTAATCCAGCCAGTGTTCTGTTCTTCTGTTTGAAGTTCTCATCACCTGAAAATCACTCAATTATGGCCCCACATGGTCAGCCTAAAGATCACCATGAGGTTACTGTGGATTGTACCACATAGAAACCATAACGATGGCTGTGGATGTTCTTCCTTGGATAGCCTTAGGACTGCAATTGTTAAGTACAATTTGCACTCAAGTCTCCATCATTGATCAGTTAATAACTTCAGTTTGATACAATAGACTTCATGTTAAATCTATAATGAATTAAAAAATAACTCTGAATCTCATATTCATAACTCATAAGCTCATGAATTTCCTGCTTACACAACTGCACTATTTGACCATGTAGTACACATTTTTGAAGGGTGTATTTATTTATATTCGCACTATCCGGTGTCACCCAGATGAGGATCGGTTTCCTAGCGTCTGGTTCCTTTTAAGGTTTCTTCCTCATAACGTCTCAGGGAGTTTTTCTTTGCCACCCTTGACTGTGTCTGCTCATTAGTGATACATTTATAAATGTACAATTTATATCCAGAATTTATGTATTTTTGTAAATCTGGATATAAATGATCTTAAACCAAAATGGATCAATTTAAGTTAAAACTTTATATATAACCCAGGGTCAATGTTTCCATCTGATACTCACCACGATCATCATGTGGTGTTTTCAGCAGTGGCTGTATTTCTTGATCAGCAGGATTGTCTTGCGGTGCAGCAGCAGAATTGTCTTGCGGTGCAGCAGCAGGTTTGTCATGTGGTGCAGCAGCAGGATTGTCTTGCAGTGCATCAGCAGGATTGTCTTGCGGTGCAGCAGTAGGATTGTCTTGTGGTGCAGCAGCAGGTTTGTCTTGTGGAATATTGTGCAATGCAGAAGTTTTAAATTTATTACTTACAAATCCATAATAAAATGTAATAAATCTATAAACCTGCATAAAAACTGTATACTATATTTATATTGCTGAAGAGTAATTAAACTGTTTATAACTACATTTTTTTTTCAGTTAAACACTTAAATTAATTGCTTTGTAAAATAAATAAATTAATTAATTAAACAGCCTTGCACAAAATTTTAAACATCCTTTAAAACTGTCAACGTGACAAACATTTCACTCCATTTTCACAGGCTGAAAAGTAATTGGACAAACTATGATAATTATAAATATTAGGATTATTTTTAATAATTGGATACAAATCCTACGCAGTCAATGTCTGCCTGAAGTCTGAAACCCATGGACATCACCAAATGCGGAGTTTCCTTCCGTGAGATGGTTTTCCAGGACTTTACTGAAGACACTTTAAGTTGCTGCCTGTTTGTGGCTCTTTCTGCCTTCAGTTTTGTTAAGTGAAAAGATGAATTAGGTTGAGATCTTTGGCCATTTAGTAACATTTAATTTCTTTGCCTTAAAAAGCTTTTGGTTTTTCAGCACCTGACTGAATCTGAGCAGAAAGTAAAGCTCTATACACCAGAATTCATCCTGCTCCTTCTCTCAGCAGTCACATCATCAATAAACATCAGTGACCCAGTTCCACCAGCATCCATTCATGCCCATGCCATAACACTTCCTCCACCATGTTTAACAGATGATGTGGTATGATTTGGATCATGAGCTGGGCTGGATTATCCTATGGGCGTTATGGGCACGGGCCGAAAATGGAAGGCAATGTCTGGTTGGGCCACACAAGATTAAAAAAGAGGCACACCACTAAACATCTACAGTGGCCTAGGCCGTTGGGAGTGTAGCGCCTGAAAGTAGCTTTTGATGCGGCCCCTGGAAAGCCAAGGAGAAGAGGTATACAGTGTGTGTGTGTGTCTTAATAATTTTGGAGCACAGAGACCATACCTCCACCCATCCAATCCAACACTTTAGGACTTTAGGGCTGCTCATGCTGCACATACCAATGCCAACTGTTACTATCAATCAGGAGTGTCAAACCCAAATTCTGCCCAGGACTTTCTGCCTCATCAGCTTTTCACAGGCCGTAATCTAAGGTCAGTTTTAAACATATTTTTTGTCTATTGATTGATGTTTCTAGGGGGGAAATGACCTTACATACTATTCAACTGTATTAACTGTTAGGTGATGATATTTATTATACAGATCAGTGAGTCACTAAAGGCCCACACGCAGAGTTGAGGAAAGGGGCTTTTCAGCTGTATTTTATGGTAATGTAATTAACACGATGTGATACATTGGTAAAATGTGCATTGAATGATTAAATAACAAAAACGTGCCATCAGCTACTACTTTCCGCATCCACCCAAAATGCGTGGGCATTTTAATTGTACAGATCACAAAACAGATGCTAAAACATCTGCATGAGCTCGTCTGGGTAAAGGTTACATCCCACAGGACAGGGGAGATGCCGTCATTGTCACAGTATACACGAACAAGGGCAACAGAAGCGACCATGGCCAAAAACACAGAGAAGAGACTATCAGTCCAGAGTGCGATTCACAGCCGCTCTAGCAAGAGTTCAAGCAGAACCTGACCCAACATGTTCGCTGCAGCACCAGCTTTTGGGACTGCAGGATGTCAACACAGTGGAACTGTCATGGTATTTTATGGTAATATTATTATGGTTAGATTAGTTGATAGATCATAAATTGAATGATTAAATAACACATTTGTTCCATCACTGCTGTTGCTGTCTGGATCTACACAAAATGCATGAGCACATCTCGCTTTAACTGTACAAATCACACAAAAGATCATGATTTTATTTAGTGTATTTCCACATATACACCCATCAGCCATAACATTAAAGCCACTGACAGGTGACGTGAAAGATATTGATTATTTAATTACAATGGCACCTGTGAGGGGCTGGGACATATTAATCAGTCAGTTCTGGAAGTTGACATGTTGGAAGCAGGAAAAATGGCCAAGTGTACGGATCTGAGTGAAAACAAGGGCCAAATTGTGATGTGTAGATAACTGTGTCAGAGCATCTCCGAAACGGCAGGTGTTGTGGGGTGTTCCCGGTGTGCAGTGGGTCATGGACACAAAGGCTCACTGATGTGCATGGGGAATGAAGGCTAGTCCGTCTGATCCGATCCCACAGAAGATCTACTGCAGCACAAACTGCTGAAGAAGTTCATGCTGGATCTGATAGAAAGGAGTCAGAACACACAGAGCATCACAGCTTGCTGCGTATGGAGCTGCGTAGCTACAGAGCGGTCAGAGTGTCCATGCTGACCCCCTGTACACCACCGAAACACCTACAGGGGGCATCAGAACTGGACCATGGAGCGATGGAAGAAGGTGGCCTGGTCTGATGAGTCACATTTTCTTTTACATCGTGTGGAGGCCGGGTGTGTGTGTGTGTGGGTGTATGGGTGTGTGTGTGTGAGTGAGAGAGAGATAGAGCAGACAATCTACATGACACATAGTATTATAATCATTATAAAAAAGAAAAAAAAAACTAGCAGCTTTATTTTCCATTTGATATCAGATACTTTCAGGTTTATAGACAAGTTGACCTATGCTGTTTGCATTGTTTTCATCACGAGAAGAGGAGAAGAGGAGAGGAAGAGAGGAAGTTCATCTTGTACCATCAATTTCACAAGTTTAACTTATTTACTTACAAAATGCATAAACGTGTTAGGAACTCAAAATCATGATTTATTAAAATAGCTCTCTCTGGTCTTTCTTTGATTTGATTGGCCATGCAAGGAGTTCTGCCTGGCAACAAGCGAACTAACGCACTGATGACTGTTGACAACTCCATCTGTGTTTACAAAGAAATGGTAATCATATAGAGGACATTTTGAAAATAAAGTTACATTTTGCTATAAAGTGTTCATTTCCCCTATGTATGGAGACTTTTGGGACACTGTATTTAAATATTCGTGAAATGAACACCAAGTTAAGTGAACTTTAGGTAATTAGGTAAGCACGCAAATTCCCTCGAGGACTAGTGGCTAGCCTGCAACGCTCTCACTGCCATGACCCAAATTTGATTCCTGTTTAGTGAACTGCAACATACACTAAATTAAAGCTGCAACAACTAATGGATAAAATGGATAATAATCGATGATGAAAATGGTTGTAATAAATCTCATTATGCATTAGTTGGTCTGTACGGCCCGGGGGAGATTTACTCATTACGTTACTTCTGTTCCGAAAACGGCTCGGAGAGTAAATAATAAAGTTGTGTCCCAAATGAAGTACTGTACACTTACACTATGCACTATGTCCCTACCGTCTAGTGTGTGGATTTTAGAACGGTAATATCTCAAATACTAGTGGGTTTTTTTTGCTTACCGGAAGTATAAGCCCCGACAGTGCATCACGTCATACGCACGCTAGCGTTAGCAAACACCCGAGTCACCGATAATGACTTTCTTCAGTTTACTTTCTGTCAGCGTTACCTTTTATTCCCAACATGACCTCAGTCTCCATCAGACGGAGGAGAAATCATCACGTGACTGAGGAAGAAAGTGTGTGACCTCCAAGTCCTCTAAGGAGATCATTTTAAACACCGCGGAAATCAAACTGATGCACGAGGATAAACTTATGTTTATATCCAGAATGCTCCGCTGTGTGTAAGGGGCGGGGAAACTGGTGCAAGCTGCTTAAAAGGTTTAGTTAAATTTAAGTTTATTGTCATTATATGTTGTATTTGTGCTTGCAGTGTAAATTCTGTCATTTATTATAACAGAAGTGACGTGTTAGTAACGAGGCCGCATTGCTGATCACGCGCTGTGTAGAAGCGCTGATACAGAGTGTAGCGCGAGTCAGATCTGTAATGTCTCATTAAAACATTATGATCAAAAATAAACACAAGTAAAATAATATTCCTAAAGACAGTGAGGAAACCACACAGTGCAGTGAAAGTGAGTTTTTAATTTTAATTTAGGACTGTAGTATAATTCGTTGCTTTTTGAGCATAAATATATAAATAAATACATAAATACTATAAAATAAATTATATATATATGTTATTTTATAGTATTTATGCATTATTTTTATGGATGCACAAAAAGCAACGAATTAAACTGCAGTCCTAAATTAAAAATATATTTTCTGGTGTGTGTGTGTGTGTGTGTGTGTGTGTGTGTGTGTGTGTGTGTGTGTGTGTGTTGGGTTCTTTTCTGTTTTGGACAAACAGTTGTGTAAAGTTTTATTCTGAAGTTTATATTTGTAACACTCAGTTTATGGATTTAATTTTAAATAAACAATAAAATGGTACTGGAAGTTCGCCCCGCCCCCATCCGATTAATCGATTAATTGAAAAATAATCGTTCAACTAATCAATTATGAAAATAATCGTTAGTTGCAGCCTTACACTAAATGAACATCAAGTTAAGTGAACTTAACAATTTAAGTACAGTCTACTGGTACATGAGCAAGTTAAGTGAACTTATATATACAAGTTACCCCTTAATTAAACTGAGGGAACGAGTTTACACAATCATTTGAGCACAGTCGACTTGTTAGAGTTTTCAGTGTTACCAGAGGTTTGCATCCTTCTGTGTTTACATTCATGATATGCCTACCTCCTCCAGAGGGTTCTTGACTTGGCTAGATGTTGTGAAAGGGTTTTTCCTCAACAATGATTATCATCATCCACTTTAGTTGTCATCTGTGGTCTTCCAGGCCTGTTGGTGTTGCTGACCTTGCAAGTGCATTCCTTCTTTTTAAGAACATAACAAACTGTTGATTTGGTCACACCTAAAGTTTTTGCTATATCTCTGATTAGTGTCTTTTGGACCACATATTGAGAGTTCCCATGAACAGCTAAGCTACCGAATGCAAATTCAACACTTGGAATCAACTCCAGACCTTTTATCTCCTTAATTTTTCATGAAATAACAAAGAAACAGTCCACAGCTGGCCATGAAACTGCTTATCAGTCAATTGTACAATTACTTTTGAGCCTGTGAAAATAACTAATTAAAGAACATTTGCTGTAATTCCTAAACAGTTAATGCAATATTTTTCTTAAACACCTTGAATTAAAGTTTAAAGTCTACACTTCAACCACCTCTTGATCACGTCATTTCAAATCAATCCATTGTGGTGGGTGTACAGAGGAAATGTATGAAAATTATCTCACTGTCCAAATACTTATGGATGTGACTGTATGTGTTCTGCAGTTTCATGCAATCTGATTTCTTTGCTGCATTTACATACGGCTACCTTTAAAAGAAAACTCCATCCAAACCTTCTGTGATAACTGAGCAAATATGCTTCAGAAATATAATCCCAAAAAGTAAACAACTCAAGATAAACATAATACAGGGCAAACACAAACAAACTTAAAACTGCAGTAAAATAAAGAATATACTGTACTCTAGAGAAAAGTCAACATGCAGTGCTACTCACCAGATCTTATTCTTTTATAAATCCAGCACAGCGCAGTCACAATCCTTCCAATCCATCCAATCCATCCAATCCATCCAATCACTGCAATCACTGCAATCACTACAATCACTACAATCGCTACTATGCACCCATCTGCCAAAGCAATGAAAGATCAAATGAACGATATTGTTCTAAAATACAGCAAAATACTACAACACTAATGAAGACTGAATTGACCCAAATAAATTCATTACACTTAAAGTCCAAATACAGTCATTTCACACCCTTCTGCTAACTAAACTCTGGCCACTGTGGTTTATTTAAATGATTAAATAGGTTATATAAATCTACATTTAGAAAAATGAACAAATCTGAGTTGAAAATAGAGAAAGTTGATCTCCAGGTCCTCTTTTGTTTTGGCAAAACACAAAGGCCAGTTAATCCCATCAGTTTAACTACACTAGAAATGACTGTTTACCCCAAAAGTTACCCCACTTATACAATTATATTATATATCCAACAAATTATGTACTGTATAATCATATTTATAAAATCACAATAAAATTAAGCATAAACCTTAAAATGTTGTCCAATTCTATATGTAAAACAATGGAAATATTGAAAATAATGGAATTTTTTTAATTTATTTTTGAGCAAAAACATTTTCCCTTTATTTTAGTGAGTTGAGTAATTTTAAATTTATGCAGCGCAACACCTTCATTAGCACAACACAATTAACACTTAACATCTGTTATCCTGGAAATAACTAGAGTGATATTACACATGCCATACAATTATTAATGGGGCTATCAATAAACCAGTGTTTCATGGTTTGAGCAAATAATATGATTATAATACCAGATATATTATATATATATATATATATATATATATATATATATATATATATATATATATATATATATATATATATATATATATATATATATATATATACACAATATGAACAGGTTTTTTCTTCAAAATATAAAAGATTTTCTACTATTAAGGAATAATTAGTTACTATCACTTAACCAAAGTGTCTACTAATTACAGACACTTTTTGTCAGAACTAACAATTAAAAACTAGTAAATTAACTTTTTCCACACCACATTTTTCTATATTATTATAATTAATACAAATAAATATTTACTAAGAACAAGAATAATTACCAACTTTTAACCATTTCAGTTACTGATGTGTTGCAGAACAGATTAAAATTATTTCTGGATTTAAATAAAGCCTTAATTACCACAGTATCATGGTTCCATTACTCAGTTATAAGTTAAAAAACTTCGCTGATGCTTACATTTCATATCTTCTGTAATAGTGCATGCTGGCGTGGCTTGCTGCTGCTGCTGTTCACTTAGTTTAGATTCTGGAGACAAAAGACAAAATTTAAAATAAGTAAGAATTCACATACAAAACACCAGACAGAAACTTACAAGCAACTTATACTAACTTGCTTATGTTAGCTGGCTATATTTAACTAACCCAGCCAGTCAGATAGATTTCTTTTATAATGCCAGGTTCAACTATCATTGTTTCCAGTAGCTAATGTAATTGGCTAAGTCAGATTCAATCTAATGGTAAATATAGGTAAATATTTACTGAATATTTTATTTACGATTAATTCATTAGTACACTATATAGTTTTAGTCATGCATATGAAAAGTATTCTCACTGCAGACTGAAAGGTGTTCACAAGCAATGCAACCAGTAGCTTTAAAATGAAAATCATTTATTATTATTTTTTTCTATTTCAAAATTACATATGACATTAAATTCAATATGCAAAAATATCATATCCATTAATTGTGTAAAACAAAGTAAAGTATCAAAAAACCATGCGTAAATTTCACATCATGTGATAATTTATATGAGAAGTTCATGTAACATTTCTTTAATAGTTAAACCATGACTGGATTGACAACAGTCACCAACCTAGCAGCCCTGATTTCTATATAACCTCCTCTACAGGTGTGCTTCACACTGATTTTAACCTTACTGGTGTACATTTACAGTCACATGATATATAAATCTCCAATATGGTCAGAATTAAAATATTAAAAATATGAAGATCACATACTTTGTTACAAAAATTCAAAAGGAAAGTTCAAAGGAGATTTAGTTTAGCTTAGAATTTTGTTCCATTATTTTATTTTTTTTGCTATATGCATTGTGTTTATTACGTTTTAACCATAATTCTGTTTATATAAAATAAAATTCAATTAAACCTGCACTGCAGGTTTCTCACAGGATTAGCATGCGCAAACTTTAGAGATAAGTGGAACAAGTGCACAGATTGAAGTTTCTGAAATAATAATATTACAGAAATACTTTGTTTAAATTTCTACTCAATTTATTTCACAGCTGTATTGCTGAATTAGAACAGAGGTTGCAACTTGTAATTCCCAGTAAAAACCACAGAAATCACTACCTCAACTTGCTATGAACAACACATGAGCTGGGGCATTGCATCAGGAATGAAGCGAGTGAACTGTGCGAGCACCACAGTGTTGTACTCTGTCTTTAGTGTCCCATTACACTGCAGCTCTATCAGCTCCATCTGAATCTGTACAGGTGCAGTTTCCACGTCGATGGCAAATGGGTTGTGAAGCAGCTCGAAATTACTTTTCTGTGCTTCAAAGTCACCAAAGCGCTGTTCGAACTCAGTGCGAAGTGCGCTCAGTTTTTCAGCAAAGTCCCTGGAGCTGAAGGTTTAAGACGCTGAGATGACTAGTTATGTCAGAATCGCCAACTCACATTTCCACTTTTCATCCCGCAGAAGTGTAGAGTCTTTTCCTTTACTGTCCAAGAACTGACAGATTTCCTCGCCCGACTCAAAAACTCTATTGAGAACTTTTCCCCGACTTAGCCACCGCACCCTTGTGTGATAAGGCAAGTCGCCAAACTCAGAATCTGTTTCCCTCATAAAAGACTGAAATTGGCGGTGATTTAACCCTTTGGCTCTGATAAAGTTTACGGCTTGCGTTACAGTGCTCATTACATGCTCCATTTTTAGGACTTTACCGCAAAGCGATTCCTGGTGTATGATACAATGATATGCTGTCAGCTCACCAGTACAGTTCTCCTCCTGCATTTTTAACTGCATCCTTCCCACTAGTCCACTTTTTTCACTGCACATCGCCGGTGCTCCATCTGTTGTAAGCCCAACAAGTTTGTCCCAAGGCAGTTTCATATCGGTGACACTTTGAAATATGCTTTCAAAAATGTCTTTTCCTGTCGTTGTCCCGTGCATTGATTTAATGTCCAATATTTCCTCTGTAACGCACAAACTGGAGTCCACTCCACGAATGAAGATGGCCAGCTGTGCAGCATCAGTCATGTCAGTACTTTCATCCACAACAAGGGAGTAAGCAACAAAGTCTTTTCCTCTTTCAATCAACTGTGTTTTCAAATCAGTGGCCATCTCACAAACCCGATCAGCAACCGTATTTCTGCTAAGGCTTACATATGCAAACATCTGCTTTTTGTCTGGACACAAGACGTCACACACTTTCATCATGCAGCTCTTCAGAAACTCTCCCTCAGTACATGGCCGGGCTGATTTGGCTCTCTCCTCTGCCACAATAAAACCTGCTTTCACAGCAGCTTCACTTTGTGATTTTGCCTTGGTGAAAAACGTCTGCTGTGATGTCAGATTCCTCTTCAACTCTTCGACCTTCTGTAGCTTCTGCTCTGCATTCAGGTTTTTCAACTTGTCCTGATGTTTTGTTTCATAGTGCCGTTTTAAATTATATTCCTTAATTACAGCCACATTAGCTCCACAAAGAAGACACACAGGTTTACGGGCAATGTCAGTAAACATGTACCCAGCCTCCCACCGGTTTTGAAAGGCTCTGTTTTCAGAATCAACTTTTCTCTTGGCCATTGTTAAGGGCTAGCTTAACTTGAAATTAGGGTTTTATACATCAACAGACGCTTGATCGATCTGACGCAATGGATGCGGGAATGATCGCAGGTAGCCTGTTGCACTGCATTATGGGATTTGTAGTTTGTGTTCATATTGCCGGGCCATTAAAAAAAGATATATAAAATGATCTCGCAGGCCGGATATAATTGTACACCGGGCCGGATGTGGCCCGTGGGCCTTGAGTTTGACACATCTGGTATAGAGGATTACGCTACGGACAACACGTTAGCGTATAGAGGATTACGCTACGGACAACACGTTAGCGTATACAGGATTGTGCTACGGATAACACGTTAGCGTATACAGGATTACGCTACGGACAACACGTTAGCGTATACAGGATTACGCTACGGACAACACGTTAGCGTATACAGGATTACGCTACGGACAACACGTTAGCATATAGAGGATTACGCTACGGACAACACGTTAGCGTATACAGGATTGTGCTACGGATAACACGTTAGCGTATACAGGATTACGCTACGGACAACACGTTAGCGTATACAGGATTACGCTACGGACAACACGTTAGCGTATACAGGATTACGCTCCGGACAACACGCTAGCGTATATAGGATTACGCTCCGGACAACACGTTAGCGTATACAGGATTACGCTACGGACAACACGTTAGCGTATACAGGATTACGCTACGGACAACACGTTAGCGTATACAGGATTACGCTACGGACAACACGTTAGCGTATAGAGGATTACGCTACGGACAACACGTTAGCGTATAGAGGATTACGCTGTGAAAATAACAGTACAAAATTTCTGATTCGCATACGTAATGGTATTCTGTGAAAACTATGTCTAAACATATTGATGTTTGGGTTTAGAAAACTGTATAAATAAGGGCGTTTCAGCTCTGGGTGTCTGATCGCATTTTGGGACGTCTCACACTGTGGGGATCTCGTGTGGTGGAACAATAAAACTTGGGCCTTGCGTTTCCTCACTCTCTGGTTCCGTGTGGTACTTTACTCTGCACCCGGGCAATTGGTTGTAAGTATACTTGATTTTGTAAATAACTTATAATAGTAACTGTGTAGTACACTGTGAGCAGTGTAAAGTTCCTTGTTTCTACTTTTAAATGAGTTTATAGCAGTATTAGCTTTAGATCAGTTAATACACAGACACCGTACTTGATTAAATCTATAACACTGATCCTTTCAAGTTCATATGTCAGTACTTAACTAGTGTAATGCATTAAAATAAGCAAGTCATGCACTATGGAATAGGTCCAAACAAGGCAGAAGATCAAGGGGGGCAAGGTGTGAGTATCCAGGGCCACTTCCACAGCATCTCACAAAGAGGTCACCCATCCCCTCCATCCTGTCACAGCCCATCAGAGATACAAGGCCAGGGCAAAAGATTTGCTTATTGTGCCTTAAAACATCAATCTAAGTATATTTTTTTTTTTAAAAGGAAAAGAAAATAAGAAAAAGAGAGACAGAGAAAATTATATACATATAAATTAATAGTAATAATACTTTTATAGAAAAAAATAATTAGGGTGATAGGCTAATCATAATAAGATGCGAGAGTCATATCTCCCTGCAGTTCTTGTCTGGTATCACACTGAAGCTAAGGAGGGTTGAGTCTGGAGAGTACCTGATTGGGAGACCTCCTGGGGAAAACTAAGGTTGCTGCTTGAAGTGGTCTTAGTGAGGCCAGCAGAGGGCACTCACCCTGTGGTCTGTTTAGGTACTAAACATACTGGGTGTAGCCCCAGTATAGTGATGGAGACACTATACTGTAAAACCAGCACTGTCTTTCAGATGAGACGTTAAACCGAGGTACTGACTCTTTGTGGTCATTAACAATCCCAGGACATTTATCGTAAAAAGCAAGGATATAACCCCAATGTCCTGCCCAAATTCCCCCATTGGCCTTTATCCATCATAATAATCCAGCTAATAATCTCCATTCCTGAATTGGCTACATTAATAGCTGGTGTGTGGTGGGCGTTCTGGCACACTATGGCTGTTGTTGCATTGTCCAGGTGGATACGCAGCACCTCCATAGCAGTAATAGTGATATTGATAACAAGAATAATTAGGGAAGTGAGCAGACACATGAACAAATAAGCAAATAATGATGTATAAACGCACACACTGTCATGATGGAGCATGAAAAGCGTTTGTCTCCGAAGCTCAAAGCACACTTGCAGGTTTTTTAATGACATTAACTTTTCACACGAGTTTTGTTATGGTTTATGTCCTGTCACCGTACCTGTATTGTCATTGGCTGTTTCCCTTACGTGTCATCATTGTATTCAGCTGTTCTGCGTTTAGTATTTACACCCCTCTTGTCTCATTGTTCAACGTGAAGTATTGTGTGTGAGTGTTACCACCAAAACAAGCCCTTATACATAATTCCTCGTGTTTTGTTTTATGGTTTTTGATCTTGTTTCTCGTTTTGTGCTTTGCCTTGCCTGTTTTATTCCCGTTTGCTGATTGCCTGATCATTTGCCTGTGTTTGACCACGACTTTGATTCAGGTTTTGGATTTGTCTGTCTGCCCCTTTTCTAATAAAACTCTTATCTGCACTTGCATCCATCTCAATCCTCCACTATATGACAGAATACTTCACCTCACCATGGATCCAGCAGGAAGACGTCACACCAGGGAAACCAAGGAAACTGCCAGATTCCTTTGATGAACTTTTGATTCAATCCATTTTCCTGAATGGACTGCCATGAAGCTCCCAGATCATTATGATGGATTTTTTGGCTATCCTGAATATTTTCTTGTGGACTGCTAGTTTTATTTTGCAAGCCTAGCAGACCCCAAGCCTGTCGAGAAGAAGTGGCTCAAGTTCATGTGGTCCCAGTTCTTCAGCCCAGCCGGCCAGTGAGCGCAGCAGGGAACTTGAAAGTGTAACTCAGTTTGTGGGACTATTTGTGCTGGTGTTTGGGAATCTAAGGCTGACCTGGAACATCTTTTGGGGTGGAGTCACCCTGGCAGATAAACCTGCCCTGCCATTCACCATCTATTATGAGCAGGCAAATTGGGTGGCCTCCACACCAGAGAACCAGTCTGAGACCCAAGAAGTGATCTCCCCTGCAGAGCTCCAGCCAGAGGTCAACGTGGTGATCTCACACCCAGAGCTCCAGTCTGAGACCCAAAAGGTGATCTCCCCGCAGAGCTCCAACTGGAGGTCAACATCTTGACTTCGGCCACGAAGCTCCAGCCTGAGACCCAAGAAGTGGTTTCACCTGCAGAGTTCCTGCCACAGGTCAACAAAGCGGCCTCATTCCCAGAGTCACAGCCAGAGGTCAATGTGGCGACCTCATCCCCAGAGTCACAGCCGGAGGTCAATGTGGCGACCTCATCCCCAGAGTCACAGTCGGAGGTCAATGTTGCGACCTCCTTCCCAGTGCTCCATCGCGAGACCCACGAGACCCAAGCCATGTTCCTGTCTGAGGTCAACCACATGGCCAACCAAATTCTGCTCATGCCCGAGTCTGCTGACACGGCCAGATGAGTTCAGCCTGCAGAGTCGGCGGAGAATGATGCTCAGCCTCCCTGCTTGGCTTAGGATGTCGCTCTGTAAAATATTTCCATCCAATGAACGAATGCCTCTCCAAAGCCAAATTTGTGTAATGTTTGGGGTAAAAATGTCCAGTTTACCTTCTCAGATGCATCCAGTTTTCAACTGAGAAATATTTATCAAGTTAAATAATCTAAGGATGTTATCTGAAGAGTACCTTTTTTTGCTGAAGCCTGATGGATCGGGATGGATTAATGTAGGGGTCATGGTATCTAATCTGGTGGCTAATGCTTTTCTAATAATTTTCAGATCTGTATTCATTAATGAGATGGGTCAGTAACTCGTGAGTTGCGTTGGGTTTTTGTTGTCTGTTGTGTCTGTCTTCAAATGTAAAGTGTTTTAGATTTGTGTTTAATTTTCTTTGTTAGTCTTTTGAATAATGGTGATAGTGTGTCCCAGAAGTATTCGTAGAATTCAGTGGGGAAACCAGGTGATTTATGATTTAGCATCTGGAGGAAGGCTTTATGAAGTTCTTCTGATGGAGAGGTATCGAGAGTGTTAGCTATTTCATTGGAGAGTTGAGGTAAGTCTAGGTTATTTCAGAATTTCTGTATTTCTCCTAGGTCTGGTTCTTGTTCTGATGAGAATAACTTATGTGCAGAAGGTGTTGTTTATTTCTAGCTGATCTTGGGTGATTTCTCCTGCTGAGTTTTTTATCAATAAGATTATTGTTTTATATTTTTTACATTGTAAAAGATTTACTAAGTATTCACCTGATTCATTGTTGTATTCAAAATTTGATATTTGAGTTGTTGTATAATAAACTTTCCTTATTCTGCATTCAGTTGTAAGATTTCTAATCTTCTACTTTGATTTTTTTTAACTGAATTAAATAGTAATGGAAAACTTGAGTCAGACTTTAGCGAGACCATATGTTCTTACCATGAACTTTGAGTGTCACTTTTCCTTCATGTACCTTCTTGTTTGAACCCTCTACCCACACTTCATATGTGTAGTTACCATGGTCACTCTTAGTGATGTTAGAAAGTTTAAGTGAACAGTTTCTCTGTGAGAACCACTCCTGTGGAATGTCTGCTCGTCCCTCAAAGGAATTTGTAACACAAACTGTCGTGTTGGTCCGCTCCAAAATAGTCTTCAGCCCAAACCTCCATTTTACACGTAAGTTCTTTCCCTCCAAATCTTCTGTGGTGCAGTTCAGCACTACATCCTCTCCAACCGATGCTTCAAATGAAAAACCTATGGAGTAATTAAACACAAACACACACACATATACATATATATATAATTATTAGAGATGCACCATTACTAAATTTCTCAGCTGATACCGATAAGCGATTATTCAGAGTGATATCGGCCAATACCGATAATTCTGCTTTTTATACCTTCTTATAAATTAATAATAATTAATTCCACAATTCTGAAAAAATACAAATAAAAACTTTATTCTCTCCATTTCAACATGTTGTTTGACAGTAACTGGTCTCATCAACACAAAACACATTACTCTAATTAACATTAACACATGAACTCAATTCTGAAGACGCTACACACCAAGTGACTGCCTACCATAAGTACATCTTCCTACAATAACAACGTTCATCATAAGCAATGTTCAATTAATAGTTCAACACCTGTAGAACATAATATAGAGACTGTGTCTGTTCCCCGAGCTATACAAATACATAGACAATTTCGGAAAGTTTGTTTTTGTAACCTAATTAACCTAAAATTAGATCATACTGAATGCACATCCAGTACCTTTAATCTGAAGCTAGGACTATTAAACATTAGATCTCTTGCATCTAAGGCTCTTATTGTTAACAAAATCATTACTGATCAGGAATGTAATTTAATGTGTTTAACGGAAACTTGGATTAAACCAAACGAGTACACCGCATTAAATGAAGCCAGTCCTCCTGGATACAGTTATGTACATCAGCCTCGTTCAACTGGTAGAGGAGGAGGTGTTGGTCTCATCCATAGTCAAAATCTAGTCGTCACACACAAACCTAGTCATAAATTTAATTCTTTTGAAATTCTTTATACCAGTATAACTTATGTAGCCACAAAAAAATAAGTCAATTCCTCTAATTATTATTTACAGACCCCCAGGACCATATACTGAATCGTCTGCGAATTTAATATTCACTTTGATAACCCAGAAGACCCTCTGAAAACAGCGGTTGTGTCCATCTTAGATGCAGTAGGGATTAATCAGAACGTAATCGGGCCTACTCATAATGGTGGTCACACTCTTGACCTCATACTAACATACGGACTAAGTATAGAAAATATTATCATTTTTCCGCAGTCTGAAGTTGTCTCAGACCATTATCTTATCTCGTTCATAATATTGATCATAATATTTCCACCTCGCCTCGCTACCGCGTAAAACGTACCTACACATCAGCTACTGCACCGAGCTTCATAAATAACCTCGCAGAAACACCAATTAGATTTGGATCACCGTCAGATCACACAGAACTCGATCAGGCGACTGAAAGCTTGGAGTCAACACTCCGCTACACGCTAGATAGAGTGGCTCCACTCAAAAGGAAAATAATTAGAGAAAAAAAATTAGCACCCTGGTATAACGATCAAACACGAACCTTAAAACAGACAACTCGACAATTAGAACGTAAATGGCGTCAAACCAAACTGGTGATATTTCAAACAGCATGGAAGGAGAGCCTACTGAAATATAGGAAATCTCTTGGCGATGCTAGAAAAATCTATTTCTCCACCTTAATAGGAGACAACAAAAACAATTCTAGATTCCTTTTCAACACAGTAGCAAAATTAACTAGGAATAAAACCCCTACAGAGAGAAACACTCAGTCATTACATAGCAGTGAAGATTTCATGACATTTTTTTTGATAAGGTTGAAAATATTAGACGTGAAATACAGGCCATTAAATTAAAACTGGACAGTACTGTAACAAACCCATTACATGACAATGTAGCAATATCAGATCACTGTTTAGAGTGTTTTGCTCCGCTTAGAGAGACCGAACTAGCTACATTAATCTCTTCAGCCAATTCATCAACTTGCATACTAGATCCCGTACCTACATGTTTGTTTAAACAGATTTGTCCAGGAGTAACTGAACCACTTCTAAATATAATCAATTCTTCCCTAAGCACTGGCTGTGTACCTAAATCACTTAAATTAGCAGTTATTAAACCCTTGATTAAAAAACCTGATCTTGACCGGTCTCAACTGTCCAGCTATAGACCAATATCAAATCTCCCCTTCATCTCTAAGATTTTAGAAAAGGTTGTAGCAAAGCAGTTATGCTCGTACTTAGATAGGAATAACATTCATGAAATGTATCAGTCAGGATTTAGACCTCATCATAGCACAGAGACAGCGTTAGTTAAAGTAGTAAATGACCTTCTACTGACCTCTGATCAGGGTTGTGTCTCGCTGCTTGTGTTACTCGACCTTAGTGCAGCTTTTGATACTATAGATCACACTATTCTCCTTGATAGATTAGAAAATGTTGTTGGTATTAAGGGAACAGTCCTCTCCTGTCTCAGGTCTTATCTGACCGATCGTTATCAGTTCGTAGATGTAAATGGTGAATTCTCCACACATACCGAGGTTAAGTTTGGAGTTCCACAGGGATCTGTTTTAGGCCCACTGCTCTTTACTTTATATATGCTACCTCTGGGCCAAATTATTGGTAAACATGGAATGATCTTCCACTGTTATGCTGATGATACACAGCTGTATGTTTCAGCGAAGGGAGAGGACAGACAGCAGCTTAGTAAAGTTGAGGATTGTGTAAAGGACATTAGACGCTGGATGTTAACTTCCTTCTACTTAATTCTGATAACACGTGTAGCTAGAAGTAATCTTTCTGATCACATGGTTACTCTGGATGGTCTTTCTGTGTCATCATGTGCAGCAGTTAAAGACCTTGGAGTGATTATTGACTCCAGCCTATCATTTGATGCTCATGTAGATAATATTACTAGGATAGTCTTCTTTCATCTCAGAAATATTTCTAAAATAAGAAACATATTGTCACTACATGATGCGGAAATACTAGTTCATGCATTTGTCACCTCTAGATTAGATTACTGTAATGCCATACTGTCTGGATGTTCCAGTAGGAGCATAAACAAACTCCAGTTAGTCCAGAATGCAGCTGCTAGAGTCCTAACTAGAACCAGAAGATACGACACATCACCCCGATCTTATCCACACTGCATTTACTCCCAGTGAAATTTCACATTGATTATAAAATACTATTATTAACCTATAAAGCACTAAACCGTCTCGTGACACAATATCTAAGCGACCTTTTGGTTTTATATAATCCGCCACGCCTACTTAGATCAAAAGATGCAGGCTATCTGACGGTACCTCGAATAGTGAAGGCTACAGCAGGGGGAAGAGCTTTCTCTTATAGAGCCCCACAGTTATGGAACAGTCTTCCTATTAGTGTTCGCGACTCAGACACAGTCTCAGTGTTTAAGTCTAGGCTTAAAACGTATTTGTGTACTCAAGCCTACCCTGACTAGACTTTCTGTTACTCTAAGCACAGTCCTAACAGTCTCTTCTCTCCCTCTCTCCTTCTGTCGAGCCACACACGAATTTATGGAGATACTAGAGATCCAGATCCTTTCTGCCTCTGGATGGAGCTCAAATCTTCTTTAATTCCAGATTGCTGGGACTACGGCTGCTCCTAACACCATACAGACTTCATATAAATCCATAATGAACTTTTTCACACTATCTGTTGTTACCCAGATGAGGATGGGTTCCCTTCTGAGTCGGGTTCCTCTCAAGGTTTCTTGCTCTTAACATCTTAGGGAGTTTTTCCTCACCACTGTCGCCACCGGCTCGCTCAATTGGGATAAATTCACACTTTTAAAATCTGTATCCCGTGTTTATATATTTCTGTAAAGCTGCTTTGAGAAAATGTCTATTGTAAAAAGCGCTATACAAATAAAATTGAATAAAATGTAATTGAATTGAACTGAAAGGCTCTCACTACAAGCAGGAACACAGTGTTGCTTTTCCACCATTCTCTATCCTTGCAGAGTTTCCATGCAGACAAGCTAAAGCTCGAAATGACCCTAGCTTTCATCTTGCCTCCAAATTAAAGTCATAGCAATGCCCGTAATATAGTCTTTCCCTACACAGCATGGTGGGGAGAAGGAAGAAATTTCTGATCTTGATGTTTCATCCAAATACAGATGTTGTTAAATGTTGTTAAAAATATGCTTGGTTAATGTATACCCAGATAGCAATCCCAGCAAATGCAGAAGAACAGCTATGCTAGATGACCTGAGTAATAAATCGCTTGCACGGTCAAATTTCCTTGATATGTTTTACATACATGGCCCTACAGTCCATAAAAATAAAAAACAAACAATGCACATGTACATAAGTATTCACACCCTTTGCCATGACACTCAAAATTGAGCTCAGGTGCATCCTGTTTCCACTGATCATCCTTGAGATGTTTCTACAACTCGACTGGAGTCCACCTGTGGTCAATTCAGTAGATTGGACATGATTTGGAAAGGCACACACCTGTCTATATAAGGTCCCACAGTTAACACTGCATGTCAGAGCACAAACCAAGCCATGAAGTCCAAGGTATTGTCTGTAGACCTCCAAGACAGGGTTGTATCGAGGCACAGATCTGGGGAAGGGTACAGAAACATTTCTGCAGCATTGAAGGTCCCAATGATCACAGTGGCCTCATCATCCGTAAATGGAAGGAGTTTGGAACCACCAGGACTCTTCCTAGAGCTGGCCTTAGTCAGGGAGGTGAGCAAAAACCCGATGGTCACTCTGACAGAGCTCCAGCGTGTCTCTGTGGAGAGAGGAGAACCTTCCATAAGAAAAACCTTCTCTGCAGCCCTTCATCAATCAGGCTCGTATGGTAGAGTGGCCAGACGGAAGCCACTCCTCAGTAAAAGGCACATGACAGCCCGCCTGGAGTTCGCCAAAAGGCACCTGAAGGACTCTCAGACCAAAGATTGAACAAAGATTGAACTCTTTGGCCTGAATGACAAGCGTCATGTCTGGAGGAAACCAGGCACCACTCAGCAACTGGCCAATACCATCCCTACAGTGAAGCATGGTGGTGGCAGCATCATGCTGTGGGGAACAGCAGGAACTGGGAGACTAGTCAGGATCGAGGGAAAGATGAATGCAGCAATGTACAGAGACGTCCTTGATGAAAACCTGCTCCAGAGCGCTCTGGACCTCAGACTGGGGTGAAGGTTCATCTTCCAACAGGACAACGACCCTAAGCACACAGCCAAGATAACGAAGGTGTGGCTACAGGACGACTCTGTGAATGTCCTTGAGTGGCCCAGCCAGAGCCCAGACTTGAACCCGATTGAACATCTCTGGAGAGATCTGAAAATAGCTGTGCACCGACGCTCCCCATCCGACCTGATGGAGCTTGAGGAGTCCTGCAAATAAGAATGGGAAAAACTCCCCAAAAACAGGTGTGCCCTGCTTGTAGCATCATTCTCAAAAAGATGCTGTAATCGGTGCCAAAGCTGCTTCTACAAAGTATTGAGCAAAGGCTGTGAATACTTATGTACATGTACTTTTTTGTTTTTTATTTTTAATAAATTTGCAAAGATTTCAAACAAACTTCTTTCACATTGTCATTATGAGGTATTGTCAGTCAAGGAAAAGTCTATATCCCCTGTGCAACACTTGTCTTTCAGCAGCAATTTTTGTAAGGATCACTTGAAAGGGATCAACAGTGAAGACATTAGCCAGTGGCAGTAAACTTACGCTTTCAGTGGAAAACCTCAGATTTCTCAGGATAATGGAGAATAAGTTCTTCCACATTTTTCCTTTACAAACAGTTGGATAGCCCCACTCCCATTTTGAAAGACATGGCAGTTTTTGCCTAATAACTGACCATATGCCATGAGTTAATTCAAGTCTCTGAGCAGAACAGTCAAGAAACATCCTGAAAAGAACGCTTACTAATATATCCATGCAGAAATTGCTAAATAGCCACCATGCAGAGCTTGCTACGCCAGTACAAGAAGACAAAGAGTACTGGAATTTGCTCTTCTTTGGAGTGTACCACCCACAAAGTGGGTGTTTTCAACACTAGTGCCAAGTTTGGTGATGTTTACCTTGCTACTGATATGCTACTATGCTGTTATGGTATGGTATCAAGACAATGACCCAGTAAAAAGGGTTTTCATCTACAGGATGAGAGTGCGTGTTTCGGAAACAGTCCCTCACTTGCAGTGGCCATCTCTGTGCTGCATAAAGTGGCTCAAGAGGGAGAAGATGATAATGGTACAGATGTGTGTACACTTTGTTGAAAGAGATTTATTTATTATCTACATGAGCATCAGATGATAGACTGGAGTCAATAATCACTCCAAGGTCTTTTACTGCTGCACATGATGAAACAGAAAGACCGTCCAGAGTTACTGTGACATCAGAAAGATTACTTCTAGCTACACGGGGTCCCAGTACAAGTTCTTCTGTCTTATCAGAATTAAGTAAAAGGAAGTTAATAAGCATCCAGTGTCTAATGTCCTTTACACATTCCTCAACTTTACTAAGCTGCTGTTTGTCGTCTGGCTTCACTGAAACACACAGCTGTGTATCATCAGCATAACAGTGGAAGATAATTCCATGTTTACGAATAATTTGACCTAGGGGTAGCATATATAAAGTAAAAAGCAGTGGGCCTAAAACAGAACCTTGTGGAGCACCAAATTTAACCTCGTTATGCATAGAGAAGTCTCCATTTACATCTACGAACTGATAACGATCGGTCAGATAAGACCTGAGACAGGAGAGGACTGTTCCCTTAATGCAACAACATTTTCTAATCTATCAAGGAGAATAGTGTGATCTATAGTATCAAAAGCTGCACTAAGGTCGAGTAACACAAGCAGCGAGACACAACCCTGATCAGAGGTCAGTAGAAGGTCATTTACTACTTTAACTAACGCTGTCTCTGTGCTATGATGAGGTCTAAATCCTGACTAATACATTTCATGAATCTTATTCCTCTGTAGAAAATGACTGCATAGGGTGCAGTCAAATCGTCTTGAGTCAAGGAATCAGAGAGAAAAGAATCTTGTTTCTAGCCCTTACAATTCAAAAGTTATTAGCATAAACATGAGCGCAAATTTGAGCTGTTGGTGGCACTAGAGGATTTGAGATAAAGACTCCAAAATTGCTCTGCTTAATTTTGAGACTGTCCTTATATTGGTGTGACAATTTTTTAAAAATAAATTTCCCACAAGCAGTTCTATGGACTGCGATAGACTCAAGAGAAGAAGAAGAAGAAGAATGGATACAATAGGTGCCTAAGCACTTCGATGCTTGGCCCCTAGTAACAAGCTATAGTAGTTGAGTAAAACTGCTCTGGATTCAGTTTCTGAGTGTCTGCTGCAGCTCTGAGCGCTCTGAGAGTCTGACTGGAGCTGATATGTTTAAGTCTGAGATATCAGTCATGTTCATTACTATTTCAGTGATCAGCAGATGGTTACAAGGTTCCACACGATTCAGAAAATCTCCCAATCCTCATGTAAAAGCTGTGTGTGTGTGTGTGTGTGTGTGTGTGTGGGGGGGGGGGGGGGGGGGGGGCTATATTTACCCCCAGAGACACACGGCATCAGGGCGGGTCTCAAAACGATGCGTTAAAATTCTGTTCTCCAGTGAGCATTAATATTTATTCCCATGAAAACTACTTGAATCTGCTAAAGAAGATAACAGAAGCTGTGTTCACTGGATTTCTATCAGTGCTGTGTCTGGGCTTCAGCACTTTCACTTTCAACAAAAGTGATGAATTGTATGTCATATCACAGCAAACCAGCAACTCCATTTCCCAGAATGCACCACCAACTACAAACATGGCCGCAGACAACTACACTTCACACACACACACACACACACACACACACACACACACACACACGCACACACACACACACACACACACACACACACACACACACACGTTCACACTCACTCACTCACTCCATGCTATATAAGAGACTTTTTGAACACTATGTGTTTGTGAAGTATGCACTCATTGACCTGTTCTCTGTCTGTACCAAGCCTTGACGTTGTGTTTGTTTTCCTGGTTTTGACATTGCTCTCATTTACGATCTTGTTTCTCTGCCTAGCCTTGTTTTGTCTGTTTGCCTGATCGCCTGACCTCTGCCTGTTTAAAGTTGTGGATTTTTGCATTAGCCTTTGGGACTTGTTTTTGTATTAAACTACCTAACCTGCAGTGGCTTCTGTCCGTGCTTCCTTTACGTGACACTATAGATAATGTAAAATACATCTCATTTAATGACATGTTAGGAGAGACTTGGCTTCATGTGTAGTCTTAAAGCAATTGCCTCTGCTCTGACCCTGGCTCTTCTGTGGCAGACGTTATTATTATTATTATTATTATTATTATTGTTATTATTGAACACAAATCGTGCTGTCATAATTTCAAAATGTTCTTCATGTAAAAATATGTTAATTTTTATCTGAACTGAAACTGTTGTCTTTATGTAAGAGACAGATTCATCCTCCATCTTTTGTTAAGATAACAGTAACTTAAGGTAAGGTAACTTCAAGTGCTAATAGCAATTTGATGTTAGAAGTACTTACTGGGATAAGCATTAGCAAGTATCCAGAGGAGATGAAAAAAGGTCCCACTGCAGTGCCTGGAGAATGGAGGAGAGTAGATGTAAAATGTTGTTAAGCATTATAAAGTACTTATGTTGCAAACTAGGCATCTTATGGAAACTTATCCCCAGGACATGCCCTTCTCCAACACCTTAGCTAACTTAATGGTTATTTAAAAAGACAATTTTCAGAGACGTCATTTTCATCTCTGCAAGATGGCCCTTAAGGGGCTCTAGCACAACGGGGAATCAGCACTGGCACATGAGTTGCTCTCTGTGATGCAAGATTTCATTCATGTCAGATAGTCATTCAACCGTGTGCCACCCTGATGGTTTATATTATGTATCTGACCCTCAGGACAATGTCTGAGCAGACCCACACATGAGAAGAACCAGTAAGAAGAACCTTTGAGCCAGATGCAGTAATTCGTGCAAAAGTATTAAAGCCCCGACCAAGTATTGAGTGCATAAATGATACTTTTCAGAAGGTCGACATTTCTGTATTATAAATTCTATATTCTGATATGTTGAGATACTGGATTTTTTTATTTTATTTCCATGAGCTCAGAGCTCCAGCAGAAAGTCAAGTTCCTGCTAGAGGTCAATGAGGAGACCTCCCAAGCCAAGTTCCTGTCCAAAGTCGAAAAGACAGCCTCTGGAGCCAAGTTCCTGTCCGAGGTTGAAGAGACGACCTCTCAAGTCCAGTTTCTGTCCGAGGTCGACGATGCAACCTCCCACGCCAAGTCCCAGTCTGTTGACATGACCAACCAAGTTCTCCTCATGCCTGAAACCAACATAACGACCAACCAGGCTCTGCTCACGCATGACGTCAACATTACAACCAACCAGGTTTTGCTCGTGCCAGAGTCTGTTGACATGACCAACCAAGATCTACTCATGCCTGAAGCTGACGTCAGGGCTAACCAGGCACTGCTCACGCTTGAAACCGATATCACAACCAATCAAGTTCTGATCACACCTGTGTCTGCTGACCCAGACAACCAAGATCTCCTCAAGCCTGAAGCCGACGCCATGACCAACCAAGTCTGGTGACATGGACGACCAAGTTCTGCGCACACCCGAGTCTGCTGACACAGATGACCAAGTGCTGATCAAGACCGCGTCTGTTGTCATGGACAACCAAGCTCTGCTCATGCCCTAGTCTGATGACCTGGCCAACCATGTTCTGCTCAGGCTTGAGTCTGTTAACACAGCCAACCAAGTTCAGCCTGCAGAATCGATGGAGGATGACGCTCCGCCTTTGTGCTCCGCCTTCTTGCTCCGCTGTGGGGATGCTCAGTCTCCCGGTTCATGTAAAGACATTTTGTCCAGAGGTCCTGCACCACCAGGAGAGGGAGTGTATTTTGGGAGTGTATTTTGGGGAGGGGATTTTGTCATGTCACAGCAAACCAGTGACTACATCTCTCATCCTGCACTGCGGCCTACAAACATGGCCGCCATGGACTACACTTCCCCCACACACACATTCACCTTCTCTGGAACTCCAATTACACACACCTGCACCCAATCTCACACACAATCACAAACACAGCATATAAGAGACTTTGTGAGCATTTAGACTTTGTGAAATATATGCTCAGCTGCGTAGTCTCTGTCGTTGTCCAAGCCTTATATTCATGTTTGCCATTCTGTTATTTGACCTTTATTTGCTCTATTGACTTTGATTCTCTGCTTTGCCTAGTTTTCCCTGTTTGCCTGACCTCTGCCTGTCTTTTGACTACGGATTTCTGATTTATCCTTGGACTTTGTTGTTATTACACTGCAAAACCTGCACTTGCTTCAGTCTCAGCTTCCATTTCGTGACGGCATTGATTCTCCAAAACACATGGCGCACAAAATTGTCCAATCCACAAACATACACTGCAGGTTACTCCAGGTTGAACACAGAAATAAAAACAACAGTCCAAAGTATATAAAATGGCACCACCACATCAAAACCGTAGGGGCAGTTAAATACACTAACAAAAACAAATAAAATGGTTACAGGAGTTTGAAGCAAAACATGCCAGTGTACCCCGTCAACCAGAACCAGCGTACAATCGTAAAAGGAAAGCTGAACATGTTTTAACCATTACAAAAATGATTTATACTTACATTTCTTCTCTCGTTGGGCTGTCCCAGCGTGCAACTCTTCTAACCTGTGTTTTACACTTCTCTCTTGGTCTGTCTCACTCCTCTCATTTGTCTGTCTCCTCCTCTACTTTTTTCCAATTTTTTTTTCTTTCGTCACTTCGTCATTTCGTTTCAATTTCACTTTTTAGCTACATGAAGCTTGTCGTACCTCTACCATATTGAGTTGAAGCCATGAACACAATTTCCCATGATCATCAGGAAATCATATCATAAATGGAAATCAATAATTACACAAGCTTCATTTCTCAAGATCCTAACAAACTAACAAACTACAAACCTTATTATCTGATTCATCACATGACTAGCGTCTCCTTCACAGTCCCCTGTTTAATTCACCACACCCGTTTCCATTCACACTAATAAATAAATAACCAACCTGTTCTTCCAGCTGAGTCACTTTCCTTCTGACAGTGATGATTCCAGCTTATTGTTCTAATAGTTTTTTTGTTTTTAAAAAAAAATAACTTAGTTTACTCTGTTTGCCAACCATAAAGAACTTTCTTTTACTTTCACACTATCTGTTGTTTTCCCTTGTTAACCCTGCCTTCTTTTCCTTCTCTAAATGCTTTATTATTTGGATTCTCTGCTTGTTCTTATTATAAACCTGCAATTCTACACACTGAAAAAGTGTCAAACCAGTAGATACATAGATGAATAAGTTGTGGTATTTTTTTTTGCCATTGTTAATCATGAAAGGACACTTACGAAGTTCTGAACTAACCCTCTCACATTGGCCATAAGACTGAGTTTAGTATTCTAAAGTCAGGCTCAATAAAATTTTTCCATATGTGGATAATAATTTATGGCTCTCGGTCTGGGATGCCAACAAAACAAAAAACATGCTGTTTCAAAAGCAGAGGGTAGGTTAGAACAAGGAATAAATCAGGTAGCTTTAGAAATCCTAATTATTGTATTTGTGTTTATATGAAGGGGCACGTGGAGCATTTCTGCAGAGTACTAGGGGTTTTGAATTGTGCCTAAAACTAAAACTAAAGCAGTAAGACATATCATTCTTCCCCAAAATGTTACCACAAAGTTTGAAGCAAACAGTTGTATAGAACGTCTCAGTGTGCGCTACATTACAATTTTCCTTCACTGGAACTAAGAGGCCCAAACCCGTTTCAGCATGACAGTGCTCCTGCGCACAGTGTGAGTGATGAACATGCAAACGTGTAGAAATGTCTTGACAAGGTTGGAGTGGAAGATTTTGTGTAGAAAGTTTATTCCAGAGACACTGAACAATATACAGAGTGACAGAAATCAGGGTAATGACTTGTGTTAAATGACAGGAATGCTTTTGAAAGGTTTGAATTAGGATTTATACCTTATGCTTTCCTAAAACTGTAAATTGATTCTTCATAAGGGTGCACGAAAGGGTTAAAATGTCTATGTCCAGTTGAATTGCGTTACAGAATATGCAAAATCTCAAATGCAGTGTAAGACAGAAGCAAACTGGATCTACAGGCAATATACAAGTCAAATGTGTCATAGCCTCACAGAAGGAAGGCAAATCAAACATTTGCATGAAGCAGAAGATAAAAAAACAAGCTTAAAGAAAGTCAAAATTAGTTGTGTGTGTGTGTGTGTGTGTGTGTGTGTGTGTGTGTAAGACATGTGATGTGGGCAGCCAAGAGAATCCAAATTTGATTTTTTGATACACATTTTTTGTTTTATTCATGGTCACAGATTTTGTTGGTACTTAAAATAAATAATTTAATGATGTTGTGACTATAGATACTATCGTGAATGTGAATTCATTCATCTCCAGTAAGTGTTTCGACCTTTTCAGGCTTGCTGTGGATCTGGAGCTTATCACAAGAACACTTGATGTAAGGTGGGAATGCACTATAAATGCGCCACCAGTCCATCAAATAGCACCATTTACACACACACACAGACACACACACACGCGCACACACACACACACACACACACACACACACACACACGCACGCACACAATTTCACTTCCACCTCTACTCTGCGCACTTTGCTTCCTCTGGAACTCAATTAATGGATCTTGTACAGTAGCACTACTTGTATTGTTCTCTGCTTGATGTATCGCTTTGCTTGTGTTTCCTCATTTGTAAGTCACTATGGATAAAAGCCTCTGCTAAGTGAATAAATGTAATGTAAATGTAACTCAGGCTATTTATCTTAGTCAATCTACCTATTTGCTTATTTTTGGAAGTTTGTGCTCTCAGGGCCCCATGACCACAGAGAAAGAGAGAGAGAAAGAGAGAGAGAGAGAGAGAGAGAGAGAGAGAGAGAGAGAGAGAGAGAGAGAGAGAGAGAGAGAGAGAGAGAGAGAGATCTGAGCAGCACAGAACCGTGTGTGTGCACTAAAATATAATCACTGAAAAGCTAAAGTAATAATGGTTAAGTAAATAAAAATCCCCTTTTGAGTTGTTAAGCCTGTCTCTGCTTCCTCATTTCACTCCAAACCAAAACGGGAATTGTTATAATGACTTTTCTGAACATAACTGTAAAAATAAAACAGCCCTCAAATGCTGCGACTACTGTTTAAACAACATGCAGGGTTTCTGTGACTGTACAAAGTATGTGATTCAAGGTACGTTCAGTTTCTGATTGCATCTAGCCTTAACATTCTAACACAGCATCATTTCACACTGTACATGTTTGGCACTGCAATGCGGGGTTAACACAGCAAAAGTGGTGCTAACCTTGCTTTGGAACAGGGTTTCATAACCCTGGGCAAAAAGCGGTGCTAACCCAGCTTCTAACTTACAAGTGTGAAATGTTCCTCTAGCCAGGGTAAAAAGTGGGGTTTAGAATGTGATAACCAGTCAAGCGCAGTGAGAAAAGCACTCATGTGCTCAGTGACTTAATTATGTATACTGTGATTTTCTCTCTCTCCAAGACCCAGAAAAGAGTGAAAGAGTGAAGAAAGAGTTTATTCTGTAATATCATATATTTTACATGCCAACGATGCTGACAGAATGTGCTCAGTGGTGTAGTGACAGTGACAGAAATGTGTTATACGTGTTTGCATTTCAGTTCAGTGTTGTGTGTGTAGCGTGTTTAACAGTGGACGTTGTCCCAGAGCAGCGGTACAGAAAATATCAGTTCAGGATATAGATGTTAAATGTATGAATTTATCTCTAATGAGCAGCCTGTATGCACAGAGAAGTCTCCATTTACATCTATTCTCTGATAACGATCTGAGCCAGCAGAGGGCTGTTCCCTTTATTTAAATTTCTGTTCATGTTTTCAGCGGCACCAAGATAAGGTTCATCAGAGGAAGATGCTTTGTTGCTCTGCTCCAAAATCAGATAGCAAGTTATTAAGGTTCATGTAGGACACAAAAATGGTGAAAGAGAAACTCATATTATAAGATACAACAATATAAATTTCTTTTTGTCAATCTCAACCACACTTTCTCACAGACAGTAAAATTGTCCAACTTAAAAGATATTATGATAGTTGGAAACTACAGTATCTGCTATTCCCGATACTATCTCCTATCAGGTAATGTTAAATCAGCACGATGCATTTCACTCAGGGTCTGGAGCCCAAACGTCCTTTTAGAAAAGCCCCAGTTGATATGATAACATCTGGAGGAGTTTTGCAGTTGAGAGCTTGAAGTGAGTGTAAAACCCCAGAAGAAGAAATGTGCTGTAAAGTAGAAATATCATGCGTGGGAAGTTACAGGTTTATTAAAAGAAGAGTGATGGTAGTGTCCAGGTGCTGTCTGGGAGAAAAGGTGGCACTCCACAGGGACACATGAACCCATTTTAGGGGAAATTATATTTATTTATATCCTACAGAATTTACAAAATCTCCACCCAGAATGATCTATTCTGTCTCCGTTCACTCTGCACATGCTGTATTGCTGCAATCCCCTTTTTTTTTGGTTTCTGAGTTTGCTGATATGGTCATAACTTCATGTTTTTACTACCTCTTTCATGGAAATGCCACAAACCGTTCACATGTGATTATGTGAGTGGTTATATCACCATTCACATAATGGTGATGATCACATGACATGTGAAAAACACATGGATCAGTGCCAGATTGTGGCTTTTTAAATCGAGGGAGTGCAGGTGGGTGTGTTACTGAAGTAGCTGTGTGTGTTCTGTTTCATCTGCTGGTCTGTCCTCCTGTTTAATTCTCTTCTTATAAGTAAGAACATTAAAAGACTTTTCCAAAATCAGGTTGACAAAATTAGGAAGGGTCTGGTCTGGGTGGGGCTGAAAATGATGTGTTAACAAACAGCACAATATTGCAGTGAGATATTTGATCATTTGCTAAATTGAAATGAACATGACTGACATCTCAGACTTAAACATATCAGCTCCGGTCAGACTCTCAGAGCGCTCAGAGCTGCAGCAGACACTCAGAAACTGAATCCAGAGCAGTTTAACTCAACTACTATAGCTTGGAATTTCATTATTGTAACTGGTAAATATTGTTAATGAACTCTAAGTATAAAATCACGCTTGATTATTTGCATTTATTTCCTAATTTTTTAAGGTCTAGCTGCCCTTTTGTAGTTGCCTTAAATACTGTACATTTTCTTTAACACACTGCAAAATAACAAATGCCAGTATGTGGAATTAGTGTCTAATAAAACAGACATTCAGAACAAAAATATGGCACAACAAAATGTTAAACTGCAGTTTTCCACAATATACAACCCTAAATCCAAAAAAGTTGGGACACTTTGTAAATTAAGAAGTTTTGGATGGATTGCAGAAGAAGAAGCCCAATCAAGTGGAATACTAAATGTAGCAATGAGCCCTATAGTACCAGCGTCACCTATTTCACCTTGGCTATTCCCTTTACCATTAGTAGATCTTAATCTGCAAGAAATGATTAATGATAAAAATAGAGTAATAGCAAATGATGCACTGGTTAAACAGTATTTATAGGAAAAGTACTACTCAATGCTTCCAATTTTCACTGATGATTCTAAAGATCCTGAAACAGGCCAAGCTTCAGCAGCTGTACATTCCACATTTTCAAATTAAAATTAGTAAAAGAGTATCTGACCAAGTAAAAAAAACGATGGACATATGACTGGGGATTTAAGATCTCAGTAAATCTTATTACATGCTCTTTACCTGAAAGAGAAAGTTAGAAAATATACAGCTTAAACGGTATGGTCAAAGTATGGAGAGGTTAACAAAGTTCAAATATTTAGAAATAAGGTTTGATGAGAAATGCTTATGGAGGACACAGGTTAAACAGATTGAAACTAAAAGTAATAAAGTATTAAAGCTTATGAGATCAGCTTTGAGGTGAAGATAAACAGTCACTACTGGCTATATATATATATATATATATATATATATATATATATATATATATATATATATATATATATATATATATATATATATATATATATATATACACTGTCACTACTGGCTATATAGATATATACTGTCACTACTGGCTATATAGATACTGGCCATATGGTATATGGGTCAACAGCCAAGAGTGTCCTGGAAAAACTAGACAGAATACAGTTCAGAGTTCTTAGACTTAGTATTGGTACTATTAAAACAACTCCTACTAATGCGTTACTTGTAGAAATTGAAGAACTACCATTATACCTAACACGATTAAAGCTGTCACTGACATGTTGGGCTAAGCTAAAAGGGTCTGGGAAAGTACAACCTGCCACAGAGGTCTTATATGATTGCTGGGGGAATTCGCATCAGTGAATAGGTAAAGGATCCATTTGGAATATTAATACAGTAGGGGAAGAACATGGTCTAAAGAGACTCGAGTATGGTCCAAACGTAGTATGGTGTAATGTCCCTCCATGGATATTTCAAACTCCCAATGTTGACCTGAAACTTTTAGAGCTAAAGAAAGAATGGCCTGAAAATATTGGATATTTGGTTCATGAATATATTAAGTGGAACTACTACCAATATATACCAATATTCCCTGATGGATCTAAAGATTAAAGGAATGATCATGTAGGGGTAGGAGTGTACACACCAGAGTTTGATGTAACCATATGCAAAAGAATCAATGATAAATTATCCGTATTTACAGCTGAAGTAGTAGCCATAATTTTAGGGTTGCAATGGATAGAAGAAAAAAGACCTGAAAGAATAATAATTTGTTCTGACTCTGTTGCAGCTCTCAATAGCTTGAACTCAACTGAAACAATAAGAGATGATTTATTGAAAGAAATATCCATGATAATTGAGCTCCAGCTCATATTGATGTGGAGGGCAACGAGAAAGCAGATTTGACTGCAAATAATGTGCTGAAATTAAAGGACGAGGAAATAATGAAAGTCCCCTTTAGTAAAGTTGAGGCCAAATCATTAATAAAAACGGCAGTGAGAGAATCATGGCAGAAAAAGTGGGACACAGATAGCAAAGGGAGACACTATTATAATATTCAGAATTCGATTACTGTCAAGGCTTTTAAAGGAAAATGCAGAAGAGAAGAAGTGATTATATCAAGATTAAGACTTGGACATACCAGCCTAAAATCAACCCTGTTATTAATGGGAAAATGCGTATCAGGTAAATGTGATGCCTGTAATGTTCCAGAAAATGTGGTGTAATCATAATGAGGTGTAAAAAATATAATTCAGGAAGGAGCAACTTGGGAGAGAAGATGACTTGGAACAGGAATGGAGTTTGAAGGGGATTTTGGGAATGGTATGAGAAAATGTGGGAATGTAGTAAGGCTCTCCTTCATTTTCATTTTATTTTATTTTTTCTATTAGGCACATGAAGCCCTGAAGCTGCACACCCCGCTAGGTGGCGGTATGCACCTGAAAACCCAGCGAGAGAAGAATCACAGCCAGAGCTCAGGTGTATTGGTATACAGGTGAGCGACTCGGTCAGACCGGAACAGCGCCGCAGTCACGTCTTTGAGAGAGACCTGTTTACACCGAGGAACCAAAACACTCCTGAACACTGTAAGAATCGGCTCTATATTTTGTTAAACATGGTTTATAAGGTTGAAAGTGGCATTATTTATTCAGAGGTAAACTCAGGTGTTTGACTGGTAAAGTTTCACAGTCGGATTTTTCTGTCTTCAACAGCTTTCTCTTTGTGGGCTGAGAAAGGTTAAAACATGTAAGTTATTTTTTTATTCACAGCCAAACCAATCAGCTACGAGTTATTATTTATTTCTGTAATTGATGCAGTTTTCCTATAAACCAGCCGCTGTCCTTAAAATCACTGTTAATCTGCTTTTACACACTCAGCGATAATAACACTGAAAGATACGGAATTAAATTTGTGCCAGAAGTATTGAACTACTACAGAATAGTGATGTTTATGAACGATTCGTTCATTTTTTGACCGCGCATGCGCAGCAGCATCCCCATAGGTTCTGTACAGAAACTATTAGTTCACGTGACGAGTTTTCCGGTTCGAGTCGTTGTTCCGGTGGCCGCCATAGAGCAGCGTTTCCCAACGTTTTTTAGTCACGGCACCCTTTGAAAATGCTAAAAAAAAAAAAAAAAATTAAAAAATATGTGGCACCCTACACAAACACTAATGGTAGACACAGGCCCTGCACCCGCAGCGTACTGAAGAGGGGCGATGACGTAACGCAAAGTATTCCCAACTAGAAACCCTGCAGCCCAGGGTTTGTGTTGTGTCGAAATGCCCTACATCCTACCACAGCACAAATTTATAGTCTGGTCTGTTGGTCTGTGCTACCGGAAGTACAGTGACAAGAATATACAACCCGTATCTCATGGACCGCGGAACGCATTTGAACTTGGCCGGGCCATCATCACATTCATAATTACTGAGGGGGCGGGACTGTCCGAATGAGGGGGCGGGACGGTCCGAATGAGGGGGCGGGACGGTCCGAATGAGGGGGCGAGACGTCTGAATGAGGGGGCGGGATGGTCTGAATGAGGGGGCCCCTTCGTGCCACTGGCCCTGGCTAGACGGCGTTAAGCCTGGTTTATACTCGACGTGTCCGCAATATCGTGAGGGAGCGCGCGGCAAAAATTACGTCATCACGGAGTGGGTGCGCAAGGCCTCATTCCGCGTGCCGGTCGGCACGGTGTTTTTTTGTAACTTGCCGCGCAGCGCCGCATCCGGAAATGAATGACTTAGAGGCGACTCTTGCCGAAAGGTACGATTGTACAGGCATCTCTGTAATCCATCCATGCCGGCGCATAGAGATATCCAGATGGCACAAAATCAATGGAAATATGTTTTGTTTTGTTTTTTTAAATAGTGATTTCGATTTGCTTAGCACATACTTTGTACCTTGTCCCAGAAGGCTGTTCAGCTCCAGAAAGGAGAATGATATTCAGTGTTACTAAAAAGTGCGCCTGGGAGAATTCTAGTATAATACATTGTATGGACAATTAAAGTAATCAGACATAGACGTTTACGTGACTATTATCCTTTTTTACATTAACATTTACTGTCTTCTGCCTTTCTGCAGGGCCTCAGGGTCAGACAGTCAGAGGGTCATGGTGTTCCTCATCCTGATGTTCTGCTGTCTCGGTGAGGATTTCTAACATAAACTCTGAAATCTACGCATTTCTGATGAAGTGGTGTTTGTTCAGGTCTTGCTCATTGTGTTGTGTTAATTTTCTCTGTAGGGGTTTCTACTGCTGGGGTTTTTACTGCATTTGTTGGACAGTGTGTAGATCTGTGCTGTTTTGGGCCGCAGACCACCACCATCTCTTGTTTCAGGGGTGTGGAAGAAATTTGTGAAATAACTGGCAGTACGTTGGATAGGAAGTCGTCTTACACAGGAGAAGTTGTTCTCAAGAGCAACTGTCTACAGATTTGCAACCTCACCGAGGAGTACAGTGTCTTCTACGAGTGTTCCCAACTGATCGAGAAGAAAAAACCCCTCTGCAACCTTAGCCTCACAGTTTCCAGTAAGAGAACATCATTACTCATTTCACTATGTGGGGTGCGTAACAGCACCTGTCCGCTGCGGACGTGTTCCAATAGAACTGTCTGCATATTCCACAGTGTATTATTGTATATTCCCGGATGATTGTCCTAAAGAATCCTGTTTAAGTTGTAGGTGTGTGTTTGCTGTGCCACACAAATGTATTCACCTTTCAAACTGTGTCTCTCAGAGCCTGACGTCTTTGCTACACCGTCTCTGATCAGAGACACCGCCAGCATTGATAACACCAGCACCACCACCAACTCCACCCGTAAGTGTCAATGCAGATTTTTTACTTCAACACATTTTAAACATCAGAACAGCCCTAATGATAAGATAATGTAAACTGTGGGTGCATTTACCAAGAAGTAATTAAACAATTCATATCATTTGTTTTTGTATTTGTTGTCTTGGTCAGGGGGAGCTGAGGATGAAGAATGGAGTAAAAAGCCAGAGATCATCATCATCATCATCATCATCATCGGTGTTGTGTTATTTGCTGCTGTAGTCCTGATTCCTGTGTTATATCTGATGAGAAAACGTGAGTAGGAATACAAGTTTATTCAACATACAATAGAATATTAAATTATGAATTTTAGAGATTTCTCTCACTTACTGTGTCTGGAGACATTTCCACTGATCATCACCACAGTATACATTTGTGACTTTATACAACCCCAATTGCAAAAAAGTTGGGACGCTATAAAATGTTTAAACTGAGGAAATATAGCATTTTAAGGAAAAAATAAGGTAATTTTTAATTTTATGACCGCGACACATTTAAAAAAAAGTTGGGACGGGGCAACAAAAGGCTGGTAAAGTAAGTGTTACTAAAAAGAAACAGCTGGAGGTTAATTGTGAAAAGGTCAGTAAGATGATTGCCTCTCTAAGATACTCTTTTTATACCCAGAGTCTTTCAGAAGTAAAGATGGGCAGAGTTTCACCAATCTGCGAAAAACTGTCTACAATTTGTGGAACAATTTCAGAATAATGTTCCTCAACATAAATCTCATCATCTACAGTACATAATATCATCAACAGCTTCAGAGGGTCTGGAGAAATCTCCATGCACAAGGGACGAGGGTGGAAATCAATATTACATGACCGTGATTTTCAGGCCTTCATGCGGCACTGCATTAAAATCAGGCCTGATTCTGTAATGGAAATCACTGCATGGGCTCTGAAACACCTCCAGAACACATTGTCTGTGAACACAGTTCACCGTGCCATCCACAAACGCTGGTTAAAGCTCTATCATGCAAAGAAGAAGCCATATGTGAACATGATCCAGAAACGCTGCCGTCTTCTCTGGACCAAAGCTTATTTAAAATGGACTGAGGCAACGTGGAAAACTGTTCTGTGGTCAGACGAATCCAAATCTGAAATTCTTTTTGAAAACCATGAACACTGCATTCTCTAAACTAAAGAGGAGAGGGACCATCTGGCTTTTTATCAGCGCTCAGTTCAAATGTGTATCTGCACAGTGAAATTCTTTTCTTTACATACCCCAGCATGGCAGGAAGTTGGGGTCAGAGCACAGGGTCAGCCATGGTACAGCGCCCCTGCAGCCGAGAGGGTAAGGGCCTTGCTCAAGGGCCCAACAGTGGAAGCTTGGCAGTGTTGGGGCTTGAACCCCCGACCTTCTGATCAGTAATCCAGAGCCTTAACCACCAAGCCACCCTTGCCCCCTGTCCTGCTGCCATCAAATTCAAAATTACCTTATTTTCCCCTAAAAACCGTATATTTCCTCAGTTTAAACATTTGATATGTTTTCTATGTTCTGTTGTGAATAACATGGATTTTTAAAAAAATTGTCAATGATTGCATTCTGTCTATTTACATTTTACACAACGTCCCAACTTTTTTGGAATTGGGGTTGTATATCATGAAACATTGTCTAGTCCACACAGTGACATTACATGTGCTGCAAACAATCTTTATCAGTGGTTTGCTAACCAAATTCGTACAATTAACTTTCAGAAAGTTTTGTAAATCTATCAGAAATCTTTAGTTTGATTCACCCTCAAATATATTTACACAATTTTACTTTAAGATGTCCCCATGTCCCTAGATACACTGTTGTGGACCTTTTTAGATGGAACATCACAAATTTGCAAATCATAAAACTGCAATTTTATATTTGTCTGCACATACTTGTACTCCGTAGGTATAAACCTGGGATTTTGTCATTCCTGGAGATCAAATGGAAAGTGTGATTTACGTAAAGACATTGAGTTGGAGGAAGGACTGAGAGAGAATCCTGAGAACGGAAATGACTGTGAGTTTTGTAGCAGATTGTCTTACTACAAATTAATAATATAGCTGCAAGCAGCAATTACGGGGCCAAGCATGAAAAATGGCAAAGTGATTGATTGAACATATAATTGTTGTGCTGTTTTTTGGCCAGTTAAAATCCTCAACAGAATTATTTATAAAGTTGTAAAATTGCATTTTAACTCATGCATTAAGTGGCATTGTTCTGAAACTGTGCAGGTACACTCGAGTCATGATGGCGATGACATTTACTATGTTTGGTCTGAATATGATTGGGTGTGATAGCAAAAATGTGCTAACCACTAAGCCACTATAGGCTATATCTCCATGATGCTTTAGTGTATTCATGTTCTGAAGCTCAGGACTGAACCAGGGAGAGGCTTGAGAGGAGGGAACGAGTCTAGTCTTGGTGGGGGCTTGTTCTTCCAAAGCTTAAGAAATGGCAGTTTTAGCTGGACAGGATCTCAGTGGGACAGGAAAGTTGAGCAGAGTCAAGAATAGAAGAAGCATAAATAGAGTAAGAGAAAGATATTGGGTCAATCCCTTTCGGATTATGATAAGATATGATGTTTTTTTTGTTGGGGAATAGTGAAACTGAAGTCAGTGAGCGTATGGTCAGAGATACCAGGCTGTGAGTCAGTAACTCTAACATTGTTTAGCCCAGAGGAACAGATCAGGTCCAGTGTGTGACCAGGAGCGTGGGTGGGGAAGTTCGCGTGGCGTTTGAGGTTAAAGCAGTCCAGTATTGGCATAAGTTCCTTGGTTTTATTAGAATCAATGTCCACATGGATGTTGAAATCAGCAAGTAATATGATAGTTGAAGATGTAAGGTAGTAAGTACTTCATTAATTTCTGAGGAAAAACTCTGGAGATCAATAGATTATTATTATTATTATTATTATTATTATTATTGTTGTTATTTTAAGGAGCGGTGTTGGACCAACCACCTTAAATGCCAAATACTCAAATGATGTTATATCATGGTAATCAGTGCTAACTATTTTGATTTTGTTGCAGTAAACAACAGCATGCCCAGCACCCCTATGTTGAATCAGGGGCTTGGACAAGTAACCGTAACCCCAAGGAGTAACCAAATTGAGGTGACTGAACAGCTGTGATGGGCCGAAACCAAAAGTATTTCATCCGTGTGAAGGAGCAACACAATGATGATTCTGTTTACGTTTCTGTATGCTGTCTCTGGCTTCTGTATAGTCTAGCACACACTCTAGCCCTGTTACCTGGGTAGTGTTCACAGCTCTAGGTTTGAGCCTAACCTACTGAAAGCTTACTGAAACAAGCGAAAGTGTTGGAATTTGCTCAAATTTGTCCTGAAATGTGAATCTGACTACATTACTCTTCTTCATGGCTGCATGTCATCGTTTTTGTTCCTCATGTCTCCGGGTGTCTGCAGGTCCATGACAGAGAATGGCCTACTTAGCACATCTTGGTACATCCGCCACAACTTTGTAGTCTTTTAAATTTTGCCTCCACCTTTGAAGATAAAATGAGGACGTGGTTTTCTACGTATTAAAAGTGGGAAATCTTGCCACAGAGCTTGTTGCGTCATCGCTGTAAGAGTTTAGTAGGCATGTTTACAACTGCTGTATCAGTTGGAAATTTTGGCCAGAGTGTCCCTGATAAAAAGAAGAAGATTTGTCCTAAGACAGTGTAATTGTCTGTGCTCTCTGTTATGCAGTTTAACATCAGAGTAGGCTGCTATGAGTTATTACTCAAAATACATAACTGACACTTCTGGAAGCCCCACCCCTTTCTTCATCCCAGCTGGGATATATTTAATGTACCCTAAGGATACTTGCAGACACCCTGATGTTCATAAGCCAAAGAAACATCTTTAAAATATAGTAATATATTAAGTATTAAAATATTTTTCTTACAACATATTTATTTTTTAATATTTAATGTATAATATATTTGAGACAGCTGGTGTTTCTAAATAAAAGGCTGTATATTAAGCTTTGGGCTTGTTTCTTTTTAGATATATTTTTATTTGATGTATATACACTCACCGTACACTTTATTAGGAACACATTTACACCTGTGTATTCATGCTAATTCGCCAGTCAAGTGACAACAGCGCATAAAATCATGCAGACACTGGTCAAACTGAGGATATCTTAGGCACAGCTTTTAGGAACACTTAAAAAAAAATTTAACATTAAACTTTGTCAGAATCCAACTACCTTGTGTGCCGACATGCATGACAGAGTAGACATCCCAATGCTGTTATTTCCTCAGATTACTACACTTGTCTGTTGTACGTATAGCTGCCCACCTGCCATCCAGGAGGTCTCTGTACGTCGTAGCGTTACAGTTTCCCTTCACTGGAACTAAGAGGCCCAAACCTGTTCCAGCGTGACACACAGTGCACAAAGCAATCTCCAAGAAGAGGTGGTGTGTTACGGCTGGAAGAAGGTAGAAGATCTCAAGTGTCCTGCACAGAACCCTGACCTCAACCCCACTGAACACGTTTGAGATGAACTGGAACAACGCCTGCACCCCAGTCCTCCTGGCCTCCTCACCTGTGTTACATCTTTGTTTGGGTTGAAATGAGGACAATGGCACAAATCATCTTTTATGCAATATACTGTAGAAAATATACAGTCACTGGTATTGCTTCAGGCTGGCCCAGGCCAAAACAACAAACACCCAAAACTAACTGAGCAGAAGGAAGCTGTCTTCTGATCTCAGCATGGAAAACTCACATGTGTAAAGGCTTCCCAGATTATTATAGCAAAGCAGTCAGTTCATGTAAATATTCAGCTAAAACCCAAAGTGTATATTTTACTTACTTTACTGGCTTAAATTTGATCTTGTTTTTCAAGAGCTCACAAAACTAGAAAAAAGGAGTAATGTTTATTTAAATCGACTGCATGCTGAATTGGGGGCGTGGTCTTTAAACTCAAATGACATTTGCAGAACTTAAGTGATCACATTTTGAGTATTATTGGTGGGTTGTTTCAATATTTTGTGTTGACTTTAAGGCCTAAGGCTATTATATTATGGAATGTTTGAAAGATTAAGTGTTTCAGTAAAGTTTTCTTGGTTTCCATCACATCTCATCCACACCACAACTGCTACATATCTCTCTCTCTCTCTCTCTCTCTCTCTCTCTCTCTCTCTCTCTCTCGCGCACACACACAAATATAACAAGTGGTTTCCTGTTTCCATTTTGGTGAAGAGGATGTGAGATGCTCAGTAACAGTGTTTTGATTGTCTTAATTCCTCTCAGAGAAAAGCAAAGACACACAGGAAACTTTCTATAAACAGAAACCACATGAAGAAGAAGTGGAGAATAGTGGTAAGAAACATAAACAGCATGATTCAATTCTGTGATTAAATATACATCCATAAACAGAATTTAAATCAATCTCTCTCTCTCTCTCTCTCTCTCTCTCTCTCTCTCTCTCTCTCTCTCTCTCTCTCTCTCTCTCTCTCTCTCTCTCTCTCTCTCTCTCTCTCTCTCTCTCTCTCTCTCAGGTGCTGTGAGTGTGTGTGAAAGAGTGCTAATGTTTGGTGGTGTGGGTGTGAAGTGTGCAGTTATTGTTTTAATGTGTTGATGTTCTAAGCTGGCGTAGCTGCAGCTGACCGCAGCCTGATTCAATAAACTGCTTATGCGAGAAACTCTCTTCTGTGTCAATGTGGGGAAAAACATTACAATGTCATGTACATATTACATAATGCAGATTTTGGGAATTTATTTCTGGAAAACTAAAGCCAAGCTGGCTTATTTATCTTATTAAAAACCTGACTAGAAAACTTCTTCCCTTACATACAAATCACTGCATTTCACATGTGATCATCTGATTAATTTTAGTCAAGCTTTCTGTGAATAGTTTTGTTCTTAGGTAAAGGAGCAGATCTAGAGGATCACAGGTAGAGAGTGTTGCGGTGAACTGGGATGTTTGGATGCTGTCACCCCCCACCCCCACCTTTCACACCTTCACCCAGGTGTGTTGATGATGGAGAGGCTGGTCACCTTATGTCCCAGAGATCCCTCATGTCTGTGTTCCCTTCTGGTTCTCCCTTTTAGTTATGATGTCATAGCTAGCATAACTAAAAGGGATCGCTCTCTCTCTCTCTCTCTCTCGCTCTCTCTCTCTCTCTCTCTCTCTCTACACATGATACTCCTGAGATGCCAGTGATCCTGACCCCTTCTGCTCTCCGGACCTACCTGATCCATCCTGATGCTCTACTTCTGGTTGGAGTTCTCATCAGTTGGAGGTCACATGCTGCTGCTGAGGATGTCCCACATGGTGCAGTATAAAGATCACTGAGATCACTGAGGACGGTTCCACTTAAACACCATAAAGATGCTCTGGACCTCAGTTCATATGAACAGTTATGCTGTGATAGCTTTAGCACTTCAATTACCACAAACAGTTCTGCACTCGAGTCTCCATCAGTGACCAGTGGAGAAGTTCAACACAACAGACTTGAGGACAGCTTCCTTTTGAGTCCGGTTCCTCTCAAGGTTTCTTCCTCGTATCGTCTCAGGGAGTTTTTCCTCACCACCGTCACCTCTCGCTGTTCATTAGAGATAAATTCATACATTTAACATCTATATCCTGAGTGTATATATTTCTGTAACGCTGCTCTGGGACAATGTCCACTGCTAAACACACTACACAAATAACACTGAACTGAACTCTCCATTTGTAAACAATCCTTCTCACTGTAGAATGGTGAATTTCAAATAGCTTGGAGATGGCCTTATAACCCTTCCTAGATTAACGAGTAGCAATAATTGCTTCTCTGAGGTCATGGCTGATGTCCTTTCCTCTTGGCATGATTTAGAAACACACCTGAGAGCTCCGGGAAAACCAAACTGCCAAATCTGCTTTTATAAATATGCTCACTCTTCTTGATGATTGACTAATCTTGTGCATTTCACTGGAAACATCTGGCTACTAATAACTCTCTTAATTTTATGGACATAGGAAGGGTATACTTATTTTTTCCCACCTGGTTTCAGAATGTTGGTTTCTATTTGACTAAATAGAAAATGACTACATGTTGAAATTTGTTTAGTTTTTTGCTTGTTGATTGAAGTTGGTGAGGACCGCACAATTGTTATTTAGGCCCTGATAAATAAAAATATGGAATTGAACGAGGGTGTACTTTCTTTTTCCCATGACTGGTGATGAAAATCAGTCTGGATTCATGAAGGATATGTATGTCTAAAACAATATTTACTGGATTTATCCCCACTTAGTAAATAATCACAGTTACATTGCATCCGGAGAGTATTCACAGCGCTTCACTTTTCCCACATATTGTTATGTTACAGTCTTATTCCAAATGGATTCAATTCATTATTTTCCTCAAAATTCTACAAACAACACCCCATAATGACAACGTGAAAGAAGTTTGTTTGAAATCTTTGCAAATTTATTAAAAATAAAAAACAAAAAAAAAGCACATCGAGGAAGCAGGGTCGAGCAAACAGAGTAACAGAGGCAAAGCAGTGACCAATCAAAAACATCGGCAAAGATCAAAACCAGGACACAAAGACCAATAACAGCGGCTTGATAATGACAAAACACAAGAGAAACTGAGTGATTACTTCACAGTGAGGCTGAAACAAGAAGAGGTTTATATAGTGCACAATGATTGGTGTGTGAATGAGAATGTGTGTGTGTGTGTGTGTGTGTGTGTGTGTGTGTGTGTGTCATTAAAAGTGCAGTGACTGAGAGCGTAGGAGTGTGTGTGTGTTGTGGGAAGTTGTGTCGGGGCGGCCGTGTTTGTAGGCCGCTGTGTATGCTGGGAAATGGAGTTCGAGTTGCGGTTGAATCTAACAGTAGTGAAGAGACAGATACCTCTAGAGGGACATTACAGAACAATAAAAAGGAGAAAACATCAAAGTGCATTACAGAATTAAATACAAGAAAAATCACAACTTGTGCAAACACTTTATTTTGTAATACTTTTGTAAATTATTTGTAAAAACTTTTTTTAAAGCTCAATAACTTGCATCAGCACAATTTATCTCATGACTGACGTTGTCCATGTTTGATCACGCTGCATGCAACTACAGTAGTCAGGATTAAGAGCAAGGTGACCACGCCCACACCACCAAACATTACCACTCTCTCACACACACTCACAGCTCCTGAGAGAGAGAGAGAGAGAGAGAGAGAGAGAGAGAGAGAGAGAGAGAGAGAGAGAGAGAGAGATTGATTTAAATTCTGTTTATGGATGTATATTTAATCACAGAATTGAATCATGCTGTTTATGTTTCTTACCACTATTCTCCACTTCTTCTTCATGTGGTTTCTGTGTAGAGAAAGTTTCCTGTGTGTCTTTGCTTTTGTCTGAGAGGAATTAATACAATCAAAACACTGTTACTGAGCATCTCATCCTCTTCACCAAAATGGAAACAGAAAACCACTTGTTATATATTTTTGTGTGTGTGTGTGTGTGTGTGTGTGTGTGTGTGTGTGTGTGTGTGTGTGTGTGTGTGTGTGTGTGTGTGTGTGTGAGAGAGAGAGAGAGAGAGAGAGAGAGAGATATTCAGTTCTGCAAATGTCATTTGTGTTCAAAGACCACGCCCCCAAATCAGTATGCAATCGATTTAAACACTCCTTTTCTCTAGTTTTGTGAGCTCTTGAAAAATAATATAAAATTTAAGCCAGTAAAGTAAAATATAGACTTTTGGTGTTAGCTGCATATTTACATGAATTAATTTGGTACAGAACTTAAAGCATTTAAGTAATCCTAATCGTTTGTGTAAAGTATATCACCATTTGTTTTGTATTTCTCGTTTGTTCAGTATGTTCGTGTCGCTGGTCTTGTTCTATAATCCCAGTCTGGATATGACTGTAAAGGTTTGATGTTTCAGATCCATCTTCTATCTACCTCTTCTTTTGCATTTAAGCTTCATGCAATGATAAATCCTAATATACTTATTAATTAAAAAATAAATTAAAGTGCACAAACCTTCAAACTGCAGTCTGATGCCGTTGCCGAAATGCAGCTGTGTTGGCTTGGCTGCAGTTCCACAGAAATAAAGTCCCTCATCGTCCTCCGTTAGACTGAAGATGGTGAAGATAGCCGTGTTAATCTCGCTGTCTGGCTTCAGGGCAAAGCGACTCTCGTCTTTGTTATAATAAACTGGGAGGCCTTTACGCGTGCGAGTTTTCCGTGCTGAGATCAGAAGTGTAAACCTGTCCGAACTCAGAAGATACCAGGCCACATCCTCATGGCCAGTGATGTCACACTGCAGTGTGATGTTCTCTTTCTGTCGCACAGTCAGTGTGTCAGCCGATTTTAAATTCGACAAAGATGTATCTGCAAAAAATGAACAAATCTTAAAGGAACAGTTAAATATAAGATGTGCACAGGTTCACCTTTACCCAGAGATGTGTTTGGTGTCTGAAGATTTTCTTTCATTTCAACCTAGCGGATGTGAGGCTAATGTAGCTAACAAATAGTAGAAGCTTATAAATGGTCTGCACTTATATAGCGTTGTTATCCAAAGTGCTTTACACTGTGTCTCATTCATTCACTCACACACACCAATGGTAGCAGAGCTGCCATGCAAGGCACTAACTTGCCATCGAGAGCAACTTGGGGTTCAGTGTCTTGCCCAAGGACACTTCAGCATGTGGAGTCATGTGGAACCACCAACCCTACGATTACTGTACAAGCCGCTCTACCCCCGAGCCACAGCCTCCAGTTTAGCGTAGTGCACTAAATGTGCTTGTGTAAATCATCCCATGCATCAAGCACTACATTTGGTGGAAAATTGTGTCACTTTTTTTTTTTACATTTAACACAGGATGAATGTGTAGGTGACTTCTGGTGCAAAGCAGAAAATTCTAGTCAAAAGACCAGTAAGAAAAGAGGGTCATATCACAGTTTTATTTTGTTTACACTGCTTATTAGGTTTTTAATTGACTACAAAGACTTACTAATGCTCTGTAAAGTTCTGAAGGGTTTAATGTTGTATCTTACTGATCTTCTGGAGTAGTATAACCCATCTCACACGCACAAGTTTATGGAGATACTAGAGATCCTGATCCTCTCTGCTCTCCGGACCTGCCTGATCCATTTCGGATGTCCTGCCTCTGGATGGAGCTCTCATCTACTCCAATTCCAGACTGCTGGGACTACGGCTGCTCCTAACGCCATACAGACTTCATATGAATCCATAATGAACCTTTTCACACTATCTATTGTTACTATCTGTTGTTACCCAGATGAGGACGGGTTCCCTTCTGAGTCGGTTCCTCTCAAGGTTTCTTCCTCTTAAAACATCTTAGGGAGTTTTTCCTCACCACCGTCGCCACTCAGTGTCTTGCTCAGTTGGGATAAATTCACACCTTTAATATCTGTATACCGTGTTGACATTTCTGTAAAGCTGCTTTGAGACAATGTCTATTGTAGAAAGTGCTATACAAATAAAATTGAACTGAAATCTCAAGCACTTTGTTCAGCTGAGGCAGGCTTATTATCTATTCCTAGGATTAATTGCAGCTCTGCCAACAATAAATGTTTTTTGTTTATCATCCCCAAACTCAAGAATAGGGTTGAGTGTGAAGAATACAGGTTCTATGCCCATTTATAAATTCAGTTTAAAGGCTGGTGTCACATAATGAGAGTTAGAACAGATGCAAGTGCAGGTATGGCAGTTTAACAAAACAGTGAGTCCAAAGGACCAGGCCAGTCCAGTCCAGTCCAGGCCAAAACACCAGGTCAAAAACAAAGTCAAACCCAGAATACACAATCACAGTCTCATGGCTCAGTAAGAGCAGAGACTAAACATGACTACACACATTTCACAAAGGTGCCGTCTATGAGAGTCTCTTATATGTGTGGTGTGATTGAGCGTGTAATTGGGAACAGGTGTCTCTGATTAAGTCCTCAGGAGAAGGTGACATGTCTGTGTGTAGTTTTGGGAGTTGTAGACGTTGGCCATGTTTGTAGTTTGTGGGGCATTCTGGGAAATGGAGTTGGGAATTTGCCAGGACATGACAGCCGGTTTAGAATGACTTATTCAGTTATTATAGAGCCTGTCAGTAAATATTTTTCCTGGCTCAAAATGAAAAGTGTGATCTAGATGAAGATGATATATATTCTAAATTATTATTATTGTTATTGTTGTTGTTGTTGTTATTATTATTATTATTATTATTATTATTATTATTATTATTATTATTATTACTCAGTGTACTCTATAATGGCATCATTTATTTTTATTTGCCTCTGTACTCCACAGTTGTAAATTTGTACTCAAATAGTTCACATGTGGTTCAAGTGCATATTCTCAGATCATAATAAAGAACATTTTTAAAAAATAAATACATGTTAGTTTTACCATGTAGAAATTACAGCACATTTTATACCTAAGCCTCCATCAACGCAGCATAGTCTTTGCTACACAGCAGTGGTATGCACAGTAAATTAGTCATGTTTAGTACTCTGCTGCATATCGCTTGTATGCAGTGACAGCCGTGACTCATAGACATCAGAAGGTGTTGTGTATCTTCTCTGCTGATGCTCTGCCAGGCTTGTACTGCAGTCATCTTCAGCTCCTGTTGGTTTTGGGGCCTTAACTCCCCTTACGTTGTTTCTTCGGCATTTGAAAGGCGTGTTTAATATGTTTTAGATCAGGTGAGTGACTTGGTCTGTCAAGAATCTCTTAGCTTTTAGCTGTAAAAAACTTCTTTGCTGGCTTTGACAGTATGTTTGGGAGCATTGAACTGAATTTAATCCTTTTTTTTTCAGAACCCTGCAGGCAGTTATAATTATTTTTTATTAACTTTAACCTAGCCATTCTGTTTTTGTGGCTAAGTAGTATTAAGTAGCATTGTATAAAAAGTACCGTAAATTCTTCATGGTAAAACTAAAATGTATCAAAAATATCCTTTATTAAAATAGAAGAATGTGCATTTTACTCACACATGAATTGTTTGAGTACAAAGTTAAATCTGTGGCAAATAAAGTTAAATCGTGTGGCAAGTTTAGAGGCAAATAAATCCAAATTATCCCCATTTCCAAACATTATGGAGGACGCTATAAATGTGTAAAATGATATCTATAACCATCACCACCATATAACCATATATATGACCATATAACCATAACTCTCACTAATCACGTTCTTTACATGAATAACTTAAATACACTTCACATATATACCACGTACACGGTTCCATGTTGTCAGAATAATTTTCAGTATAGTTTTTATAACCAGTATTACAAAGTTAACTGCAATAATAATCATACAGATAAACATAAACTCAACATACCAGCAGAAGCAACTTGCATATTTGTGCAAGTCAGCAGAAAAAAGAACAGGTATGCTTCCATCTCGAGCTTTTGGTACAAATGCAGCTTGCTCTTGGGTTTCAGATCCGTATAATTAAACATCCTGTCTAAACCACTTCACATGCAAACACACACATACACACGCAATGGGTAAGAGTGTGTGTGTGTGTGTGTGTGTGTGTGTGTGTGTGTCTATATACAGTATCTCACAAAAGTGAGTACACCCCTCAGATTTGTGTAAATATCTGATTATATCTTTTCATGTGACAACACTGAAGAAAGGACACTTTGCTACAATGTAAAGTAGTGAGTGTACAGCTTGTGTAACAGTGTAAATTTGCTGTCCCCTCAAAATAACTCAACACACAGCCATTAATGTCTAAACCACTGGCAACAGTACACCCCTCACATTTACACAAATGTGAGGGGTGTACTCACTTTTGTGAGATACTGTATATATAACACCTGCTATTTTAATGTGTATTGTGCATTTTATGTAAAAGATATCTTTTAGGAATCGGTTGTAAACAGTATAACTTACATTATAATTTTAGATATAACCAGCTCATGTTTTTACTAAAATGTATGTTCTTCTTTATAGTGCTTTTAATATTTATTTATTTATTTATTTATTATATACTCTATGTTCATTATGCCAATGAAATCTGTTGAAAATTAGTTATTAAACATTCTGAAACTGTATATAATTGTTATATCTGCTTGTGATTGAGTTGATTTTCATGTACATTTTATTTTACACTCTCGTGCTAACAGTGACAGATTACATACAGTGTTCACTGATGTTATCTGAACATGCTGGCCATAAATGTGATGTAAGATAAATCTAATAGCTTAGACCCTACAAAAGATTATCGGTCATGATGAAAGTATCATTCCAACCAAGCTTAGGCTGAGGTTACATACACGATGGAAATAGATAGAAACAGACTAGTGGTTTTAGCTGAGAGTGGTAATAGACCTTTTACATTACCTTCTACAAGTGCCCTAGATGTAGCAGGATATGGTTTTGGCCTGTATGTTGAAATTCACTCCATGCACACAACGACTGTTTTAGTTGTGTGGAGGGCATTACAAGTGGAGGTGAGTAAGTCACAATTACCAGTAAGGTATTTAAAACTAACAATGGCGTACTGCGTGACTCTGTCTAGCCATGCCAATAAGCAGATTCTTAATGTCTGTGGGGAGTACGCTGCATCAAGTTAAGTAATGGTTAAGAAATGGTTCAAAAGCCCCAAGTACAAGAAGTATGGGGCAGTAATCTACATCCCTCGGCATCAGATATCATTAAAAAAAAAGAATATCTGGCTATCTAGCAGTCTTTCAGTTGAGCTGATTGCTATGGCTCTTCAATGGGTTGAAGATGCTTACTCTGAGAGAACAGCATTATGTTCAGACTCTCTATCAGCCCAGTATCCAGAGTGAGACCTCTACATGCATACAAGATCTAGTATATGAATTAAATTAAAATCATTAAATCTATCTCCAGACTCTCACAACAAACAGTTTCAGTTATGTTTGTATGGATTCCAGCTCATGTTGGAATTGAAGAAGACAATTCTTGAACAGAGTGAGATATTTTCACCAAACTTGGGATACTTATGTATGTGTTCAATCTGAGGACATTCTAAAACAAAACAAAAAAAATACTGATTGTGACCAGTTGGTGGTGCTATAACAGAACAAAATATAAAATTGGGAGTAATTGTGGAACCATCGGTCCAATAAATATGATAAATAAATCTCGCAAGAGCTGTCCTTGTCCAAGGTCCAATCAGCATATACGAGGACAATTGTGAATCTTGAAAAACATGGCCACCATTGGTCGAGCAGTGTTCAGCAGCTGTTTTACAAGCTTAACAAAGGCCAATATTTCTTAAAATTATCTTGATTTTTCTTTGATTTAGGTGCGTATAGGATTGCACAATATTAAGTAGTATCTTTTAATGTCTGTAAGGGCCCTAAACTGCTTGAACCCCGATAATTGCTGCTTGCAGCTATATTTATTATTATTATTATTATTATTATTATTATTATTATTATTATTATTATTGCAAGAAAGAGATATGCAACCAAATGTTAAGTGTTATTTACTTTTATTTTACTTCCAATACTTTTGCTCACCTAAAAATTGTGTGGTCTGCCACATAAAGTGCCATGTTCAACGTATGGAGTCTTAACAGGCAAAACCTAGGGCTCAAAACAAGAGTAGACATTCAGAGCTATTAATTCTTTAAAGCACCCCTATTGTGATGCAGTGCATCCGGAAAGTATTCACAGCGCTTCACTTTTCCCACATTTTGTTACGTTACAGTCTTATTCCGAAATGGATTCAATTCATTATTTTCCTCAAAATTCTACAAACAACACCCCATAATGACCACATGAAAGAAGTTTGTTTGAAATCTTTTACAAATTTATTAAAAATAAAAAACAAAAAAAAGCACATGAACATAAGTATTCACACCCTTTGCTCAATACTTTGTTGATGCAGCTTCGGCACCAATTACAGCCTCAAGTCTTTTTGAGAATGATGCTACAAGCCTGGCACACCTATTTTTGGGCAGTTTCTCCCATTCTTCTTTGCAGGACCTCTCAAGCTCACGTGGGTGATGGGTGTTGGATAACTGTTTTTTGCTTCAATAAAATAAAATAAAAAATAAAAAACTGTATTATATGTTTACTCATGTTGCCTTTGTTTTATCTTGTATTTCGTTTGAAGATCTAAAACTGTTTAGTATGAGATATACACAAACACACAAGAAATCAGGATGGGGCAAATAATTTTTCACATCACTGTACATATATCGTATCATTGTGAATATCTTATAATATTTCAATGATTGTGAAATCTCACAGATTTTTTTCTCCCTTTAGTTTCTTGCTCTTTGTCTACAAGCTTAAATTAGGACCATTAGATCCACTTAAAAATTGTTACACAGAACTACACAAGAATTTACTACACAAGTCAAAATGTAATAGTAGTTCGTTCATACCTTTCTGCATCTCAAAACATGTGAATATCATGGAAAAGGTCATTTTTTCTGTTATTTAATTAAGAAAAAATTGAACTTTAATATATTCTAGATTCATTACACATAAGCTGAAATATTTCAAGCTTTTTTTGTTTTAATCTTAATTATTACGGCTTACTGCACACGGAAATCAAAAATCCAGCATCTCAAAATATCAGAACAAAGAATTTATAATACAGAAATGTCGACCTGAGAAGACTCTAATCAGATCATTAACTCCAAACACCTGCAAAGGTTTCCTGAGTCTTTAATCTCTCAGTCTGGTTCAGTACACAACCACAATCACGGGGAAGATGAACGTCAATGTTGCATTTCATTTTGGAAATCAAGGTTCCAGAGTCTGGAGGAAAAATGGAGAGGAACAGAATCTGAGCCCAAAGAAAGTCACAAAGCACTCAACACTACTGCATAAATATGACCTCATTCACAACTGGGACTGGAACAGTGTGAGGTCTGAGATTAGTCCTGGAGAGCGGGTAGAGAAAAGGAAAGTTTTCAGCTAAAAGGAGAAGCTAAGTTTAAGTAAGAGTGTGATAAAATATACAGAAACCAGACACCTGATACAGAAATCTAAACAGAACGGTGATCCTTATGTTTGACCTTGAGTGTGAATCAGTGTGTTACAGAACTTCACTGCTCATCACCTAAAACACAAGTTTCAACGTTACATTTGTACACGGCAGTGCTAATCAACACTGTCTTCCTTTTTATTATAAAAACATTTTTTTAAATAAATAAAATAAGTGATATGCAAGTGTTTATCTTATTGTTGCATTTACAAACAGCTGCATACAACTGATAAACATGCAGCGATACTCAAGCAATCTAATATAAATTTAACAGAAGTGAACAGTGGGCGTGGCCAGGTGAGCACTTTTTCAGATTTTTAATAAATAAATGTAGCACATCTCTTAAACTGAAGCAATAAATATTAAAAACAAATATTTATTTCACCGTTTATGATTACTTGCATTTTCTGAAAAGGCTGTAAACTCCGCCCACTTCACAATCACATCACAGAACATTTTATTTCTGATATATGTGTCCGTTTACATGTCTGTCATGATCTTGCCGGCAGATGGCGCTGCGGCGACGACGTACACGGACAGCTGGAGCGCGCGTGCACGTGCTTGAAGTGCACACGGACAAGAGGACTTTGTTTACAATGGACATGTGCACTTGTTTTGGTTTCTGTTCTGTCCCCACCCTGTTCAGTTATTGGCGGAGGTGTGTTTTCAAGCGTTACCAGCTGTCAGCAGTTAAGGTAAATGTGACTGGTTATTTAAACCCCTCGCGTTGCTGCGCACGTTGCGTGGTATTAGAGTCGAGACCATAATGGTGCCACACAGTAAAGTTTCCATGGCCTGTCTAGTTCCTTGTCCCATGCCATAGTTAGATGAGAGTTTCATGTCATAGTTAAATGAGTAAAGAGGTGTCATGTTTGTTTTCATGTATCACGCCTCGGTTCTAGTTAATGTGTATATGTGTAAATGTGCTAAACGGTAGCGTTCCCATGATTTGTTCTGGTTTTGTGTTCCATGCCATAGCCTTAGTTAAATGATTTCCATGTATAGTGTCTTGTTTCATGCCATAGCTAAACGCTAGATGATTACAGGTGTAAAACGGGTTGATGGATTAGTGTGCTACGCTGTATAGTTTCATAGTCTTGTTCTAAGTGTTGTGTTTCATGCCTCAAATCTTGTTTCTGTTCTGACCCCATTTTCCCCGTTTCCTGTACTAGTCACTTTAGTGTGTAAATAAAGACTTTACTCCTGCGCTTACTTCCTGTACAAGTCTTGTTTCGTAACAATGTCATTATAACTCAAACATAACTTTTCTTTATAAACCTAACAAGCAACACTAACTACAGAGAAAACACTTTAAACCACACTTTTTTTTTTTATAACTAATCTTTTTTTCTAAATGAACTGGATTCATCAAATATTTTTCAAATCCTTCCACCACGATGGTCCCACTATGAAGTGGAACCTTGACATGAAAAGAAGAAGAATTTTCCAAATTGTTCTGTTAAAATATGCTATTAAGAGCTTCACACAGTGTGAAATAAATCTTTTATATAACATCATCCATATACTAGAGTCCTGGTTTTATTATGTAGGTTACTTCAGTTAGTTTCTGACTCTGGTATCATCAGCCATTCACTCTTTCTGCTCACTGTCAGGTGGGGTTGCTTTCCTCCCTTGAGCTATTTATAGATGTTGATGGTTTTGCTTCACGTGGTCTTGCTGATGGCTGGCTTTCTCAAAGTTATCACTAGTACATCAAAAGCTTTAGCACTCACCCTGCCCCTGGTTTCCCTAATCTGCAGATTAACATTTCACAGGGCCACTGGATATTTGACATGTGAACTAAAGGCATTAAAGGGATATGCCTAGCCTCGACGCTGCGATGTACGAGCACTGCCGGTTGCTTGGTATCATTCGATGTACATCGCTCACCTCAATGGGTTTTCAACATCCAACAGTTAACACCTAATGTGATACCGTGCATCTGGGCAATTAATAGAACACTGATTAAACCAACACCTCTACGAAGAGATTGCTGGACACCGTGATCACTTGTGAACATAAATAATACAGACTCAAATTATACCTCGACAGGAAACCTTGGTGTATCGCATAATCACTTTGCTCTCTTGAACTGTCGCTCCATCAGGGATAAAGGGCCCTAACTTAAAGAATTAACTACTGACTCTAACCTGGACCTGCTACTTCTCACTGAGACTTGGCAGACACCTGATGATTACATGCATCTTAACCTGCTTACACCTAACGGATATCAGCACCTGTCTAAACCGCATTCATCTAGCAAAGGGGGTGGTCTTGCGGTTATCCATCATAACTCAATACCACTTACTGAACTGGAGTTTCACAACACTAAGTTGGTGAACACTAAGATCACCGTCCCCTCATATTCATTTTAATTTATAGGCTACCTAAACTATGAACTTTAACTTATGCTGTGTCATCTCACGTCCTTCTGCTTGGAGACGGTAACATCCATGCTGAGACTGCCTGATCTAACAGTACTCATTTAAAGTCTGTCTTGGACTGTTTTGATCTCCTCCAGAATGTTAATTTCCCAGCACTCATAGTCATACGCTTGATCTGGTCTGTACGTCTGGTTTGTATTATATTTCCACCTGGGGTTTGCCTATTCCTATCTCTGACCACAAGCTTATTACTTTTGATTTTTCATTAATCTGTCCAACCAAATGTACAGACAACACAACCATATCATATCGTAATATTAATGCTGTTGATGCTAATTGATTTCCAGCAATCGATTGCTTTCTCTGCGATTTCTGATGTTTTCTATTTCACCTGTTCATCCGTGATACCTGATGTGTACCATTCTCTTATTGTTGATGCCTTAGACGAGCATGCTCCCATTAAGACCAGGTCTGTTCCCTCTTCCCATTCCTCTCCATGGTTTAATGCTGAGCTTTGTGCAATGAAAACAAAAGGCAGACAACTTGAACGAGTTTTTTAGGAAGTGGGGTGTACCTGTCCATTACCTATTAGTTTCGGAACATGTTAGGGATTATAAAACTGCCTTGAATACAGCGTGCTCTACTTATATCTCCTGCATCATTAACGAAGCTAAGAATCGGCCTAAAACACTGTTTAGCATGGTTAACAAATTAGTTCCAGCACCCAGACACAGTATTTGGCAGTTTGATGGTGTTTGCTGTTCCTTTTTGCACCACTTTCAGGGCAAGCTGGATGCTTTATGTGAGACTTTTTGTGTTGAACCGGCCATTTCTACATGTGACCGAGTTCAGGCTATCCAACCTTTGACTAACTTTACCCTGACAAACCCCTCGGAAATGGAAATCCATGCCAGCTAGATCCTGCTCCCACATTTTTTCTAAAACACTGTACCTCTGTTATTTCTGTTGAAAAATCTGCACAGACCATTTTGAGAGGAGTTTGTGTTGGTCGAGACTTCAGTCAAGTTCTCCATGAGAGAGTTTGAAACGTCAGAACATTTATGTGACGCAGCAGACTAAAAGCCTACAACTTAAACGGGGTTCTTTAAGAAGGTGACACACTGAGCAACCCCTCATCCATCAGACAGTGGGCAGGGCACATGAAATACACAATACCCATAATGCACAGTGACATTTCTCTAGATAGATAAATAATAATAGTGTGTGGTTTGGGACACGCCCACAATGGACTGATATTGTAAACCTTGTTCCCTAGGTGTACTATGTCCTCCTTGGTGATGTTAAAAAGGATGAGAAAACATTTCCTCTTTGAGAACTCCTCCTTGGGAACATCTGCTCATGAACAGTAATTCGAGGCACATTTTGACTCGTTTAAAAAAATAACATAATGCCAATGTGACACATCATGGTCGTCTGCAGGTTCCAGTCTTCTGGGATGGAAGTGGAGTAGGCGTAGGAGGCAGGCGTTTCTGTTATTATACACATGCAGGATGAGGAGGGTCTCGTCCAAACATTTTCTACCACTTACTCCTTCTTCAGGCTCGCGGGGGAACCTGGAGTCTATCCCAGGGAGCATGGGGCACAAGGCGGGGTTCACCCAGGACAGGGTGCCAATCCATCACAGGGCACAATCACACACACACACTCACACACCCATTCATACACTACGAACACTTCAGACACGCCAATCAGCCCACCATGCATGTGCTTGGACTAGGGGAGGAAACCGGAGTACCCGGAGGAAACCCCCGCAGCACGGGGAGAACATACAATGATGATTTGATGTTAAAGTTTTTGATCTTTAACACTGTAACATTAATATTTATACAAATAATTTCCCCTCCTTTTCATTATTTATTTTGCACACATGCTGATCCAACAGCCTGGAGCCCGTTTAAACACCCGAGGCCTGCTGCATGCGCACGCTGAGTAAACACCGATTCAGGGTTAAAGCCTGGGTTTACTGACAAACTTGATCACTTTGTAGTTGATAAAGCTGTTAACCTTCATTAACCCGGGGAGGATTTGTTTGGCTCTGAGATTGTTCAGCTCACGTCCTGCAACAGTACAGAGCCCCTAGGGGGCCATTGTGATGAAAGAAATATGAGATGGGAGAAAAATGTATATTTCAATGTTTCCGCGTTAATTTTTTTGTTCTCTTGAAAAACTTTTGCGTCCTCGCGTCGTTGAGTTTGTATAAACAGGACTTGAGGTGTTCTGGAGAGTTCAGTTCTCCTGTTTCTCCTTCAGCGCATGTGCGAAATCATGACGTTTTCTTGCTTTGTTGAGCGGTTAGTGTGTGATTTATCATCGTGTGTGAGTTTATAGCATTATTATTTTTCTTTTCATCAGCATGAGGTACATTTCACACAGTTTGTTAGACAGTTTGCAGTTAAACACATGCTTTATAGACTGTATTGTTGTTGAGGTAATACTGCTACTTCTCCTGACTTGTCGCTACAGCGCCCTTCTCTGGACAGGTGAGGAAATGCTCACATCGACACAGTACACACAGTAATGTCTCTGCAGCCTCAGTAATGCTCTATATTTCCCAGTCTGCCTCAGTCCCCTGATTAACAACTTATTTATATTTCATATAAACACCATTTAATGCACATAAAATCAGTTTTCCTCTCTACAGTACACGTGCTGTATTTTACACTGAACTGATTAACCTGAACCATTCATGGGATCAAACTGGACCGTTCAAATTTAAAATGCCATCATGAGACCGGAAAATTTTAACCATGTCGGGTTGTTATCAAATTAATCAGATAATAAAACAAATAACCCAACTAAACTACCTAATATGTCTTACCAAGACATTTTTTACTGTTTATTCTTTAATTTTGTTTTGTTATACCGTACACACCCATCAGAGGGCGCTAAAGGGAGGACATGAGGTATAAGCAGGAATGATGTCACTCTTCATCACTGTTCACAATTAAATGTTGGGTGATTGTGGAAAAAATATATAAAAGCTCTGAGAAGTTGTGCTGGAGTCGTAGACTGTCAGAATCCTCAGTGAAAAGTGTTGGGTAGGAGACGAGGAGATGCTGGTGTGGAAAGATTGTCACTGGTGGAGAAAGAGATTGGTGAGAATTTAGAGGAAGTTAAGGAGGTAAAAGGCGGAGCTTCACATCTGGGATTTCTCCTAAATATATTTTATTTCATAATTCAGTTTTCATTTTCAATCCTTGTTCAGTTTTTATCTCAACAAGCTTTGTCAAAATTTCTCTTTTGCTTCAGGGCACGTTTTAAGGTGTGTAGTACTGTGAGTATTATTTCTGTTATGGTTTTTTTGTTGGTTTGTTTTGTTTTGTTTTGTTTTTAACTCATGTGCCATGTCCAGTTCTTTGGTTTATAGGTAAAGTTTTTAAGTTGATTTTATCATTGCTATGTCAAATCTTTCCTTGCAAAAATTAAGTACATTATGAATAATATTTTGTACCAGTGGAGGAAATCACGGGGCACCAGAGGGCTATCGTGGGGTTCCTCATTGCTTTTATCAAGATAATAACACAAAATAATGATTCATTCAAAATAAAGAGATGGCAATAACAAGATCGTTTGAAATGATGAGATATTAAGTTGATGAGATAGTGCTACAGAGAGGAGTTAAATGAACAGACACCCAGTGGAAGCACATTCAGACCTAATGGGGATTAACAGGGTTCAGAACTCACACAACTAGAGAACAGGTCAAACTTTGCAAGAAACTCCTGAAAACTGTGAGCTTCGATACACAAAAAGAGGAAGTGAACAAGACTTTGGGGTCAGAGGTCATGCTAGAACTCAGGAGTGTGTTTCCACTACCAAACCTGTGTCTCAGTTAGTGTACCATACAGAACACTAGACCCTGTGTAACGTCTTCACGTCGCGGTCACGTCAGTAACACGTCATGGCATTGAACTGTACTGAATAAAACATTTGGGGACGTGCTATTAGAGAAAAATAATCAACTTCAGGTTGGTAAAAGTAACTCCACTTCATCACCCTGCTGAAAAAAAAATAACAATAGAAACCATCACAGAAAGTCTAATGGTTTCCACTACAAATACCAGCACAAACCATTAGCTAACCATTAATACTATTACCATTATTGGTCATTAATGGTATCCACTAGACATAACATGCCACATATAGAAAGCAACAAATTACCAGTAGAGACCCACAGGGACCATTACAGTTTCCATTAAAACCGATACAATTCCCATTATAACCATTACAAATTCTGTGAGGGTTTCTATAGTTTTTTTTCAGCAGGGCACACCACCCTGTTACTCAGTATTTTATATATACATCTTCCAAAAAGATAATATACAGCTGATACCACGCTAAATTTATATACAATAAAAATTACTGCACTGTCATCATGAATGTGTGTGTGTGTGTGTGTGTGTGTGTGTGTGTGTTATTGACAAAAAAAGTGTTGATTTAAAAACACAGTCATAGTTTAATTGTGTTTATCACTAACTAATAATTTCATTGATAAACTGAAAACCACAAACACCATCAGACATCTAGACATTTCTTTTACTCATTGATATTTCTCTTTTTCTTAGATTGTAAAAGAGACCATACAGTGTGCGTGTGTGTGTGTGTGTGTGTGTGTGTGTGTGTGTGTGTGTGTGTGTGTGTGTTCCAGTAAGGGTCTTCACACGGTTGTAAACTCAGGATGTATGTGTATCTTGCTGAGCTGACACTATCTCGCTCACTCAGATGGATCCACAGATAACAGGGAGTAAAACAAGTGCTGAAGGTCGCTATTAATGGAGTAGCACTCGTTTGGAGAACACACACAGGAGTCTTCAGTCTAGCTCTCACACACACAGGGAATACACAGACTGCGGTTCTCCAGAGAGCAGGAATGAAGCTGAAGCTGCCGAACCCGGGTCTGGAGGACCGAATCCCCTCCCATGCTGAGCTGGAGCACATGGAGAAGGTCCAGGCTGGAGACCGTCCTCAGTGGGACAATAAAGCTCAGTACATGCTCACCTGTGTGGGGTTCTGTGTGGGACTGGGGAACGTCTGGAGGTTCCCCTACCTGTGTCAGAGCCATGGTGGAGGTAGGACCTGTCATCTTTGGGTTCTCCATGAGGCAGTTAGAAAGATGTGATCAAATTCATGCTTGATAAAAGATAAAAAGAGTCTTAGGTTCCTCAATAGTTCTTTCAATGCTGTGTAAAGGAACCTTTTCTTAAAGTGAAACCCTCTCTCTATGCCGTGGTTCCACTTTCCAGGTGATGTTATAGAGTTGTTTTTTTAAATGGGTAAAAGTTCCTAAAAGAACCCTTTCTGGAAGGGAAACCCTCTTTTGTAGGGTTCTGCACGGTTCTCCAGGGCTTCAACGAAACTAGACGGAACAGTTATTTTGTAAGAGTGACCTTTTATATGAATCTGGAACATCCACCGAGACCTTACGGAACTCTTTGGTACCATTAAGAGAACTTTTATGGTCGGTAACTTGAGAACTAAGTGCAGCATCAATGAGGCGGAAGACAATTAAAGAGAATAACGGTTAAATATTGACATACTAGCGATAATAAACAGTACATCATGTGCTCCATGATGGAGTGCTCTGGGTTTTTACAGGTTTAGGGAAAGGTGTAGTCTCTCAATAACACGTCTTACATGACTTCATTAATCAGCGTTTACCTGAACGTTGCTTTCTGAACATACAAATGTATGAACATTCAGTACATCAGTAGTTAATATGTAAGCTTTTGAACAGGATGATCGGTGTAAATTCTTAGTATTTCGTCTTCTGGGAGACATGTAAATGTCTTATTTTGTGTCTCAAGGGCAGTACTAAATGGAGAAAAAAAAAGATCTTTAAACAAAATAATAACAATTTAACAGTATTATGATTTAGCAGATTCTCCAAGGGGTATGCAAACTTTTGGGCACAACTATATATATATATATATATATATATATATATATATATATATATATATATATATATATATATATATATATATATAACTTAACTGGGATTAATATATACCATGAATCCTCACAAATGGTGGGGTTCAGTTTGCAAAATTCTTTTATAAATAAAAAAATAATTTTTTTAAAATTGAAAGTTTCTGTGAAACCATTAAATCTGTTCTTTTGGAAAAAAAAACGACATAAAATGTTTAGCTTTCTAATGAAGAATTTCATCAGTTCCACATCTTACCAGCAGCTGAGTTTACAGCCCTGAGTTTATTTCTCTATTTCATCAATTTAATTACAGTATAAAAACAATCTAAATCCATTTGATGGACTAGAATAGAACCTTTAGCAGTTTATGATTTATAAATACTGAGTAGGTCCCAAGCTGTTTATAAAGTTTCCTCCTACCATCAGGAGATTACGGACTCAGGATGGGGTCCAAGTCGACCCTTGACGCTTCACTGGGTTGGAAGCTTAGCCTTGCTAGAATACAGAAGACTAAAATCCATGAATGAAGTCAGCCATCACAGAAAGGCATGTGGATTAGATATGTACACGACTAGGAACCCGAAGCTGGGGAGATAACTTTTATCTCTTGTGAAGATAACTAATTGAACACAAATTAAATAACAGACTGATCCATGTGAAAATGAAAACATATTCCCGATAGAGACACCAGCGATCTCCGCTGCTTCCTTCCAAACTTTATTTTAGTTCCTAACATCTCTATACATATTTAACGAGAGCTTGTATATAAGAGAAGAAGATTAAAACCAAGCTTCAATGTTTTTCTTACATTTTTTTGCATCAAACAGTAAATGGGAGATAATTACAGGTAGGAATTAAAGTTGTGAGCAGGGAACTAAAGAAACGTCAGACCACATGAGTCATTGTCATGTAATGGAGGTTGAGACGGATGCGTGTGCACTTAGGAGCTTTTATGGAAGAGAATATAATCCAAAGGGCAAGGGAAAATCAACAACAAGGACAGATAGAGGTCAAATGATCAGGCAAACAGACTAGAGATGGTAAGGAGATCACCTCAGATCAACTGAGCGTTTACTTCACAAAGGTCTAGTGAAAGAACAGTCTCTTATAAAGTGTGGTGTGAGTGTGATTGGGAACAGGTGTGTGTGATTAGTCTTCTGGGGAAGGCTAATCACACACTACAACTAACCTGCATGTCTGTGTGTAGTTTGGGAGTTGTAGTCGTCGCCTACAACTATTTGTAGTTTGCGGTGCATTCTGGGAAATGGAGTCGATAGTTTGCCGTGACATGACAGCCATAATCTTGGTTCGAGATATTATCTAGACTAATCATTTGGATTTGTCACTTTATGGGTCATCTGTGATGGACTGGCACCCTGTCCAGGGTGTACCCCGCCTTGTGCCCCATGCTCCCCGGGATAGGCTCCAGGTTTCCCGCGACACTGCAAGAAAGGATAAGTGGTATAGGAGATGGATGGATGGACTTCATGGGTCATTCCTAATCTGTACAAAAATGAGAAAAAAAACCCCCAAAAAACAACTCTCCTGTCTGTTTATCACAGCTTCCAGGGGTGGGCAATCTTATCCTGAAAGGGCCGGTGTGGGTGCAGGGTTTCATTCCAACCGAGCAGGAGCCACACCTGATTCCACCTGTTTAATCAGATGATCTTGGCTTTCAGTAGAATCAGGTTTGGCTTCTGCTCAGTTGGAATGAAAACCTGAACCACACCGGCCCTTTCCAGATAAGATTGCCCACCCCTGGCTTAGACTCATAATGTAACAATGCAAAAATTGCATAAACCAAGCAGTTATTAATAGCCACTGGAAAGAAGCATCATCATCATCATCATAATAGTAAAAAGACGTCTATGCATAAAATGAGCAAAGACAGATTATATAACATGAGAGATTAGCACTCAATAATAGTTAACAGAAAACAAGTTAATTACAAACCAGAGTTACTTCAACATCCAAGCGGTTTTAAATTTTAACCCCTGTGTAAACGCCGATCATGCTGTGGATTGTATAATGTACATAAGTTACTTATGAAATGTGATGCTTAATAAATTGCTGATGCTTTTCAGTTTATGAGGTGAGGTCTCATACGATTGGAAACATTTTAGCTTTAGTGCTCTTCTTTCGTTGGTTTGTGTCTGAAGATGTCGATGACTAAAACGGGTGATATTGAGTTATTATACTGTACATAAAGTGAATGTTTATAAAACATTCATCATTAATATGAATTGAGGGATGGTAGGAAAAAAGCTGAACATGATATTTATCTGTCGAGGTTTTTTATCTCTAAGTGTCCATGAGATAATTCATCATCATAACAAGCCCACGCCATCAGATATGCAGATTATTTTACTGCACGCTTGGAGATAAGAAACACTGTCTTTAATGTGACTTAGTCATCCGGTTGTGCTTCTACTGTACGTATGCACCCATCTGTAAAATGTAATAATAATAATAATAATAATAATGTTGGTTTATTTTACTGTACCTGTACAGCAGTCTGATAAGAGACTCACTCAGTTGGGTAATTAGAGGTGATTCACCTCTTGTTCAAACCATCAACAGACCAATCAAAAAGGTTTGGATTCAGCAGATCATGTAGAGATAAAACTCTACTGCCTTCAAATTATACCTGTCTCCTGCACAAAATTCTCATGGTCCAAACATTGTTGAGGATGGTGCGGGGTTAAACTGGAACTCTCAACCACCATGTCTACCATTAATTCCCACTTTGGAAACGTGTCCTATCCTACAAAAAATCTCAGACCGTTAGAATTAAAACCAAAATCAAGAATACCAACATGTTCCTTCTGTGTGTGCAGGAGCGTTCATGATCCCGTTCCTCATCCTGCTGGTCCTGGAGGGAATTCCTCTCCTACATCTGGAGTTCGCCATTGGACAGAGACTGAGGAAGGGAAGCGTCGGAGTTTGGAGGTCCATCAATCCCTATTTATCCGGGGTCGGTGAGTGTAACCTCCGGAATCACACACTGGGACAAAGTTGAGTAATTTGGGTGGCTGGACAGAAATAAAGGTTATAGACTGTACCTTTCTTTGTTGCTAGGGTGACACCATCCTTTTATTACCTTTAGTGTTTATCTTTCACCTGAAAACATGAATACAGTGTTTAGGACCTTAAGGAGTACTGGTGCACCTTTAAAGATGAACCCTAAAAGGTAATTAAATGTACACTTGATGGTGCACTAAAGGTAAAAAAGATGTTTCCTCCAAACCAGAGACAAGGACAAGTACAGTTTGGTAGCTTTATATTTGAGAATGGAGTTACAACGTTGCACTTTGTGTGTTTATTTATTCACTGTTTGATGTTCAAATAAGACCTTTTGATCAATCATACATTTTGATGATATGTATATATCTTCTAGAGCTTTGTACTAGATTCAATCTGATTAGATTAGCACAGCTAACGAACGGTACCAGCTACATATACTCACCAGAGACACCAAAGATCTCTGCTACTTCCTTCTATTTGTCTCTATACACATTTAATGAGAGCTTGTATATGACAGGAGAAGATGAAACTATGCTTATCAGTTTTTCTTCCATTTTTGCATCAAACAGTAAACCGGAACTAATTGCAGGTAGGAAAAAAAGTTGTGGGTGGGGAACAGAAGAAACGCCAGACCACGTGAGCCATAGGACTGGTCTGTGGACTCATCCACGCCAATCACTTGGATTTGTCACTTCACTGAGTCATACCTCATTTGCACAAAATAGAGAACATGAAAATATAAACCTGTCTGTTTGTCAGAGCTCAGACTCACAGTGTAACAAATGCAAAAATTGGATAAACAAAACAGTTATTTACAGCGAATGGAAAGCTTGTTATCTTAAACATCATCATAGCATAAAGAACATACATAAAATTAGAAAGATGGATGATATAACATCAAGGGACTGACTGAGAGATTATCACTCAATAATAGTATACAATCGTACGCTCTTTTATTTAATCTCTACATCAATCAGAAATCTGGATTTTGGATCTGGAAAAATGGACAAAAAAAGGTTAGCTGTGTTCCTATTGGTGGATTCTAGCCAAGCGACATAGCAGCACTCACACTGTCAATACTTTGTCTTCAGCCATCTTTGGTCTCAGTGACACTAAATAACGTCACATTATGTGTTCTGACATGTTGATTTTAACTCACAACCCAAGAACTTTTTTATGATGTAAGATTTTTGTCTGCGAGAGCAAAATCCTACAGTGTAAAGTCCACATCGAGAGGAGAAGACAGTGAGATCTCAGGGTGTAGGACGAGACTCTTTAAGCTAACTCTTTCTCCACAGGTACTGCATCCATGCTTGTGTCCTGTATGGTTGGAATGTACTACAACACCATCATAGGCTGGGTCATGTGGTACTTCTTCAACTCCTTCCAAGATCCACTGCCATGGAGTCAGTGTCCCATAAATGAAAACAGAACAGGTGCTGTCTTGGATTTTACTTTATTATTACATTTATTTATTCATTTATTTGTATCTATATTACGCCCTTGGTTTTCTAGGCCATATCCATCACTTCTGTGACTCTGGGTAAGATTTATTTATGCCAGTGTGTTAATCTGCTGTAAGTTGTAATAATCAAACACTCTGGACTTCTATACATCTACACCAACGCTCTTCCTTGAGATGCAGGTTTTAATCTCCAACCAAAATCTAGCACATCTGTTTCAGTTCATCAAGAACTTCTTAAAGAAATGATTAGATGGTCAGATGGGCATGATTATGGTTGGAGCTGAAGTCTTCAGGAAGGTAGATCTCCAGGAATAGGGTTGGTGACCACTGATCTAGAAGATGTTTCTCATCCTGGAGACAAACTTTTTGAAAAACTTCTACTTCTCTCTGTCTCCCCCTACAGGTGTGGTGTCAGAATGCGCCCGCAGTTCCTCCGTGGATTATTTCTGGTACAGAGAAACTCTGAATATCTCGAATAACATTGAGGATTCTGGTGGGTTGCAGTGGTGGATGGTGATGTGTCTGATTACAGCATGGACGGTTCTCTGGGTCTGCTGCATCCGAGGCATTGAAACCACCGGCAAGGTAAGCCGTAATTTATTGTCATTTCATCCAAAGACAATGTGAGTTAACAGTGAATATCGATTCCTATCTGTATGGATAGTCAGAGGCGATAAACAAGGTGTGTCTCGGGTCAAGGTCCATGTTGGTTTTATGATCAGTCAGGAGGTTTATTTGCTTTATCTTACACTACCATAAAACTGATGTGTGTAGGAAACCTTCATTCATCATTCAAGCTTAGTCATGAGTTCCAAAGTTAAGCATGACTCACCACAGGCTTTAAACACCACATGCTTTTCAGAAATGTCTAAAATCCCTTCTCTCCTTGGCTTATTGTCTTTTCTAGGCTGTTTACATCACGTCCACGCTGCCGTACGTCGTCCTCACCATCTTCCTGATTCGAGGGCTGACTCTCAAAGGATCTGCGGAAGGGATTAAATACCTCTTCACTCCAGATGTGAGCACTCTGATTCCTAACCCTCTGAGCTTGGGCTTTGTGATGCTCCCTGAAATAACATGTCTTATTTCCACTCAGTCGTCAGGGCAGGCGGTTCTCTCAGTCCAGACTTCAGCAGATCAGAGACTAAACAAAACTTTTACAGGAAGCAAAGCTAAGCTTCAGTGCAAAATGAACAATCTAGCAATGAAGTAACTGAAATCTAAAGCATTTAGCATGAAGCTTCTTTGGTCAATATCTAACAGATTTGACTGAACCCCTCTAATGAAGAATAATCCTGGGGCTGGACTTAAATGTCTTGACCAAAAGTGCTAATATGGCTAGCAATAAAGCTAAGGTAACACCTTATACATGTTAGAAGTCCTCTTGTAAGTTATCTTGGAAGTCAGAATTCCTTGAAAGCTCAGATTTTTCCAAATGAAAATTCCATAAAGCCTTTTAAAAATGGTTTGTGCTTGCAAACACTTTTATTTTAGCTGAAGATTTTACTGAAGCCATCTGATTTTGTCTAGTTAAAAGAGTTGGCGAATCCCAGCACATGGCTGGATGCTGGAGCCCAAGTGTTCTACTCCTTCTCTCTTGCCTTTGGAGGACTGATCTCCTTCTCCAGCTACAACTCTGTACAGTGAGTAAATCTTTCAGCAAACAAGAAGCATACATCATACTTATTATTCTGTTAAACTCACGTGTGTTAACTGTGTTTTTTAGTAACAACTGTGAACAGGATGCTGTTATCATCTCCATCATCAACGGGCTCACGTCAGTTTACTCTGCCATTGTCATCTATTCCATCATCGGCTTCAGAGCCATGGAGAAGTTTGATGACTGTCTCAATGGGTATGTGATGATATCCTTTCCTGGGATAAATCTGAACCTGGTTCTCAAGCTCCAGCTCCTGGTGGGGAGCCTTCTAAACATCTAAATATCAGTAGTACCACCAAAACCAAACCTCGCTGTGCCTCTCTCTGTGTTGGTGAACAGGAACATCATGGCCCTCATGAATGAGTTTGACCTTCCAGAGGGAAACCTAACTGAGAATAACTACAATGAAGTCCTAAATTTTCTCAACAACACATCACCATCAGTAATTCAGGGGCTTGATCTGAAGACCTGTAATTTGCAGAATCTCCTCAGCCAGGTGAGACCTCATGACCAACTACAGTAGGTTCCATTTTAAACCCTTAAGACCTCAGCTTACTTAGCGTGCACATGGCAGTGGGGCGAACACCAAGCCCGTGACCTCTCATATCACCATAGCTCATGCTGTCAGCATGTTGCAGCAGGTGATCTTCTGCCTGTAGCCAAGGAAATTGGAATAAATTTTTAATAAGGCAACCTGCAGTACTGGAGCACTCGTACACGGTGGCCAACATGAAACCACAGAGAGTGTAAGAGGTGGCAGCTTGAGAAGGAGGTTCCATATTCACAGGGGTACATTGAGGCCTTTAGCCCCAATTTAGCAATCTGATCTACCATCCCACAGTACAATTGTTGGTTTTCTACGATCTTGCATTGAATAATGTCTTAAACAAACCTCGCAGTTGAATTAGCATCTTACTCCATGTTCCACCAGGGAGTAGAAGGTACTGGTCTGGCCTTCATTGTGTTCACAGAGGCCATCACCAAGATGCCCATTTCTCCTCTGTGGGCAGTGCTGTTCTTCATCATGCTCTTCTGTCTCGGACTTTCCACCATGTTCGGCAGCATTGAGGGGGTCGTGGTGCCTCTGCAGGATCTGAACATCTTCCCCAAGAGATGGCCTAAAGAGGTCCTAACAGGTACCAGACGTCCATTTTATTACCATTATAAAAACAAAAGATTTGAAGCAGACCAAATTTAGCCATCACTTTAACACATTCTATATCCTTATGCAAAAATCACCTGATCATACCATGCTTAAGGGGTTTCCTCCTGGTATAACCCCCCCCCCCCCACACACACACACACACACACACACAACAGAAAATGGATAGATAGAAAACATGTGTGGGTGAATTTCACAATGTTTATGACCTGAAATTGCACATGATATCATATAAATAATGTGTGATCATGAGTGAAGAAAAAAAGCACAGCTTTTGTGAGAAAATCATAACTGAAAAATTAAAAATTAACATGTCAATTAAAAGAATTGTATACAACTGTAAAACAGGTCAATATTCAGCTGTGTATCACATTCATTTACCAAACAATAAAGCTAACCATCTAACTAGCTAACTCACCCAGGAAATAACAACTGATTGTTTATTGTTAAATTTAGCATATATCTTGTTTGATTGCTTTAAAGGAGACTCGAGAAGTACAAGCTAGTTTTTAAAAATTAGCGCAGATTTGTGCCGAGACGCGTCATGTGCCGTCATTACGACGCGCATTCATCCAAAGCACTCTTCGATTCAGCCAAGTCGAACATGAGTTCAGCTAAAAAGTCTCATTTACCAACAAACATCACTGTGAAAGAGCGCGCAAAACTATTTTGTGCGATTGCGATTTCACTAATTAACGTGAAACTACGCAAACTGCATCGAAACAATTTTTTTAAAGCCGCAGCGAAACGACGCATTTTTGGCTGCAACAATCACAAAAAAAAATCTCCCTGACTTCCTGTACGAACTGATTTAGAAATGAGCAGTAACTTTTTTTTTTTATTATTGATTATCAATATCATCTGACCAATCAGAATCCAGAATTCAGCAGCAGCATGGGGTAACTTCCTGTTAATGCTTACACCAAATGACTAAACACTAACACGACACTTAAAAAAAACTAAAGGTGTAGTATTAGCTGAGGTAGCTCAGTGGTTAAGACATTGGACTTCAAGAGTTCAAATCCCAACACTACTAAGCTTCCACTGCTGGGCCCTTGAGCAAGGCCCTTAACTACGCAGATGTATAAATGAGATGAATGTAAGTTGCTCTGGATAAGGACATCTGCTGAATGCCGTAAATGTGTTCAGAGCGTTACACTATTTTACAGGCAGTAAACACCGAGTATATCTGAATTTCAGGAATTGTTTGTTTGGTGTGTTTTGCCGTTGCTCTGATCTTCACACAACGTTCTGGTGAATACTGGCTGGCTCTGTTCGACGGATTCGCCGGCTCCATTCCCTTACTCATCATCGCCTTCTGTGAGATGATCGCTGTGGCTTACATCTACGGAATAGACAGGTCAGACCCGGATACTACACCATGCTTTACATCTTTTTTTTATTTGGTGGGAGATCAAGTGCATTAATATAAATCCGCGCTATTGTCAGAGCTTCTGTTATAGAAAATTAATCAACACCTTCTGACCAATCACAGTGCAGAACTCAACAGTGTCACCATTATAGACTGGGGCTTTAAGGAAGAAAGAAAGACAGACAGAAAGAAGGAAAGAGCTACTAGCATGCACTAGCATGTCCATGTTTATTAGGATCATGTTGCTAGTCGCAGGCTAAACCAGGCTGAACTCCAAGTCCTCAATCAATCTGTTTTATTACTGTGAAGATAAATACAGTGAAGATAAAGAATTAGCTGTTTGCTCTTTGCTCTGTTTGGATTATAAAATCTGTCTTATCTTTTAGCATGTTTTGTGCACTGTAATATGCTAACTGGCTAAATATGCTTTCTGTTAGCAAGCTGAAAAATGAACCTGGACTAAAGTGCAAAGCAGCTCATAGCTCAAAGTGAAACAAATTAAAAGTAGAGATTTTATAGCGGAACTTTTAAACTGAACTGATTTGATGTGGAGTGTCGCTAGTCGAGCTGCAGTTTGTAGCGGTGATGAGTTTCTGCTAGTGGTTGTGTTTTACCACATTTTAAACAGGTTTACCTGCAGTGACATGTTTATACATGACCTTCTGTCTTAATGTTTCTTCATGGACATTCAGTGTGTCACAATAAGAACAGAACTCATGAAAGATTATTGTTGCTCATGTACGCTAACAGCCAGGCTGTGATTAGTCCCCACTGCAGCTCCTGTTCTCAGCTTACAGGTGATTTTTACATACAAGCCACAAAACTGTGGATTTTTACTGTATATTTATATAGAAGCTTTATTTATAGAGCACTTTCCATGCACAGTGTAGCTCAGAGTGCTGTACCGACAAGTAGGAAAAAAAATTAATGAAGTAATAAAAAGGTAAGTACTATAATGCACAAAGATCAAATAAAAGATTATGTACAAATATCAATACAAAAAATAGCGCTAAAAACAGGATTACAGATACACGACAGAATAAAATGAAATATACATTTTGAAAAAAGATTTAAAAAATAAGGAAGTAAAACTATTTTGAGTTCAAAGCCAAGTTACAAAAGTTTAAAATAATTGTATACTTAATACTTACCAATTATTATTATTATTATTATTATTATTATTATTATTATTATTATTATTATTATATACAACTGTTTCTATACACAGTGAAGATGAAAAATTTAGTAGAAAGAAATTTTATAATGAAAAATAAAAGTAAAATTTGAAGTTAAAATGACTGAAATTAAAGCTAAATTAAAAATTAAAAAACACCAAAATAGAGGAAGTGCTTTAAATTAAAACTAATTAAAATGATTTTGAAAAGAGTGAATAATAATAATAATAATAATAATAATAATAAAAATAATAATAATAATAATAATAATAATAGCAAAAACAAAGGAGGAATCTTTGGCTTGTGTGTGTGCATTAATGTTATTTTATTTATTTTTAGTTTATATGTGTATGTTGTAGCTGTGTATTTCTCACACTGTTATTCTGGGGGGGTTTTCTATAGTTTTTTTGTTTACTCAGGTTTGCTCATTAAATGTGTGTGTGTGTGTGTGTGTGTGTGTGTGTGTGTGTGTGTGTGTGTGTGTGTGTGTGTGTGTGTGTGTGTCTCATGCTTGCATTACAGTCATTAGAGTCCTGTTTTTTCTTCCTCACAGGTTCAATGAAGATATTGAGTTCATGATCGGACACAAACCCAATTTCTTCTGGCAGGCCACGTGGAGAGTGATCAGTCCTCTCATCGTTCTCGTTATCTTCATCTTCTACCTGGTCTCCACTGCCACCAGGGAGCTCACCTACATCGCCTGGAACCCTGAATCGGTACAGCTGTCCTCCCAAATCTGATCTTTAACAGATAAACATATAGAGTCTTGTTGTCTTCCGTGTGTCTTCATTTCATGCTCTTCGTGTTCGATGTCCGTTATGTAAGGAATAAAACCTCAGAGTTAGTGTTACCAACACGTTTATTATTTTCCTATAACAGCACTACTACAAGTGTTATATTCCTCTTATACCACAGCAACTTGCCAATAATTACAATTTTTTATTTATAAAAGAACAACATGCCATAATTTTTTATCCATTTAATGTTGTGGAACATCTGTGAAACTTAATTAGTTCCTGTTATCACTTACGAGCAGCTATAAACGTACGAGCAGCTATAAACGTACGAGCAGCTATAAATGTACGAGCAGCTATAAGTCGTTCCCTCACCTTCCATCTCTCTATTCTCTCATTCATTCTCTCTCTCTATTCTCTCTCTTTAAGTTAATAAGACCACAAATAACATTATTATTATTAGTGGAGCATCTGCTGTACACGCCCCTGTGCATGAGCTGTTACTATAGCAACGATGACATATTAGAACTAGCACATTAATAAAACTGATAAAAATAAAAATGATATAAATAACCTGAATGTAAATGAATACGTATCATTACACTTATTTACGAATGTTCTTTCATGTTCATTAGAGAAATGAACACTGATTCGTTTCGAACCTTCAGCAGTTTTTGTATTTATTTATTTTATTTTTTTTACAGAAAGACTTCCCCAATTTAGATGTTCTGCACTACCCCGGATGGATCAATATCATCATCTTCATCCTTTCCGGAGTCCCTGCCCTCATTATCCCACTAGTCGCTGGTTATAAATTCATCAGGAAGCGCTGCTGTGGGAAAGAAGATGAGCAGAAACCAGTCATTTGTACCATTTCAGCTCAAGTACAGACAGAACTGAAGAACGTGTAGAACTACAAACTGACCAGCTTCATGTAATGGAGAAAGGACTAAAGCACTAGAGAAAGGTGAACGTGAACAACGAACCACATGGTTCTCCAGAAAATCCAAAATCTGACAAAACAATCACGAGAAATAATTTATAATCAGAAGAATTTATAGTTCCTTCAACAACCATTCTTCTGCTCCTGTGGAAAGGTTTGTGTTAGAGTTAGAATATAGAATTAATTGTTGTACAGAAAACAACGTTTATATGTAAATGCATTTGTTTCTTTTTTTTTTCTTGCAGTTTGTCACGGCTTTTAGTTGGTTGAATTTGTTAAGATTGCACTGAAGCAGAGCGCCAATAAAAATACTTGTGAAGTCACGGCATTGTTAAGCGTCAGTATTGGGAAATAAAGCGTTCATGCTCTACCGGTATGCATTAGCACTTATCTTATTTAGAAAATATCTACATTCTGAATATAAAACCATCCAAGTGCTGAAGGTCTTTAATAATACAGGGTTCAAGAACTTTTACACACACACACACACACACACACACACACACACACACACACACACACACACACACATATCTATAGGTGTACACCTGTATAATCATACATGCACACCATCAGATAGCCACCAGAAGCAGGTCTCTGTTTGAGGACGGAGAGCAGGAATGGAGCTGAAGCTGCCGAACCCGGGTCTGGAGGACCGAATCCCCTCCCATGCTGAGCTGGAGCACATGGACAAGGTCCAGGCTGGAGACCGTCCTCAGTGGGACAATAAAGCTCAGTACATGCTCACCTGTGTGGGGAACTGGGGAACGTCCGGAGGTTCCCCTACCTGTGCCATGGTGGAGGTAGGAACTGTCCTCTTTGGGTTGGTAAAGAATTGGACTAAACTGTGTACTGAGAAGCTGTAGAAGCTAGGTTTGGTTATTAGTTACTAAACATTTTTGAGCCTATGGTTATACTAAACAGAAAATGAGTATCTCAACTGTCTACTAAAAGTATGAGTTTAGTCTAATGTCACAAAATGTCATGCTCCTGACCTGTGAGGAATACAGATTCAGATTAATAATAATAATAAGAAGTAGAAGAAGAAGAAGAAGAGAAGAAGAAGAATAGAAGAAGAAGAAGAAGAAGAAGAGAAGAAGAAGAAGAAGAAGAAGAAGAGAAGAAGAAGAAGAGAAGAAGAAGAAGAGAAGAAGAAGAGAAGAAGAAGAAGAGAAGAAGAAGAAGAAGAAGAAGAGAAGAAGAAGAAGAGAAGAAGAAGAAGAGAAGAAGAAGAAGAAGAAGAGAAGAAGAAGAAGAAGAAGAAGAAGAAGAAGAAGAGAAGAAGAAGAAGAAGAAGAAGAGAAGAAGAAGAAGAAGAAGAAGAAGAGAAGAAGAGAAGAAGAAGAAGAAGAGAAGAAGAAGAAGAGAAGAAGAAGAAGAGAAGAAGAAGAAGAAGAAGAGAAGAAGAAGAAGAAGAGAAGAAGAAGAAGAAGAGAAGAAGAATAAGAAGAAGAAGAAGAAGAAGAATGTTCATCCAATTCTGTAATCTTACATTCCATGTTTAAGTCCTAGATGCATTGGTTTAAAAAAAATAAGCGTTAGGCTCCACTAATCAGATCATCCAGTAATAATTCAATAATAATTCAAACTGCTGATAAAATGTGCTGTGAAGTGTTGAGCTTCAGACATACAGTACCGGTTAAAGTGTGGATGTTACACAATATTCACTCAGTCCTGACTTACAGACAGACAGACATCAAATAAGTAAGGAAAACTGAACTGGCTGAGATTTGTGTACTGAAGCTGTCTATAAAAACGAATGCCACATTCAGATGAAGTGAATCTCAGCTGGGAACTTCTACGTAGAAAGCTGGGAAGGTGTCCTCAATATTACACACTAAATAAAATATGACCACTACTATAAACTAAATTATAATAAGTAAGTAAAGTATAGTGAGCTCACTCATAAACATACACATCATGAACTCATGATCACTGTTAGCTGACTAGCTTGTTGCTAACAAAACCCAAGCGCTCATGGAGGCGTGTATGTTTTTTCCACACTCAAACGCACCCAGCTTGAACGTTACATAATACTGACTGCATCAGATGTTCCACTTCCATGTTAAGTTGAATGCAGCATAATTACATCACAATTCCTGAATAATTTCTGAATACGCTGATGTCTCCAGGAGCGTTCATGATCCTGTTCCTCCTGCTTCTGGTCCTGGAGGGAATTCCTCTCCTACATCTGGAGTTTGCCATCAGACAGAGACTGAGGAAGGGCTGCACTGGGGTCTGGAGGTCATCAGCCCTTACCTTACTGGACTTGGTGAGATGTATAATGTTTATTATACAAGAAATGCCAACAGGAAAAAAAATTTCATCAACATCCAACCTTGAGAATTATTTTCAGCTCCAGTGGGTTAATTCAGATTGCTAATCTAAATTACTAATATACAATGTTCTCAGATCTGCTTACGCAGCTGCGCAACCCGACTCTATACTGCATACAAGCTCAATTCCAAAAAAAAGTTGGGGCCTGTGTAAAATGTAAATAAAAATAGAATGCAATGATTTGCAAATCTCATAAACCCGTGTGTTATTCCCAACAGAACATAGGAAACATATCACATGTTTAAACTGAGGAAACGTACCGTTTTAAGAAAAACAAATAAGGTAATTTTTAATTTGATGGCTGCAACACGTCTCAAGAAAGTTGGGACGGGGCAACAAAAGGCTGGAAAAGTAAGTGTTAGTAAAAATAAACAGCGGGAGGAGAATTGAGAACAGGTCAGTGGGATGATTGGATATAAAAAGAGGAGCTTAGAGAGTCTTTCAGAAGTAAAGATGGGCAGAGGTTCACTAATCTGCGATTAAACTGCATCTACAATTTGTGGAACAATTTCAGAATAATGTTCCTCAGCGTAAAATTGTGAAGACTGTGAATATCTCATCATCTACAGTACGTAATATCATCAAAAGATTCAGAGAATCTGGAGAAATTTGTGCGCAGGGGAATCGAAATTTTTCATGTCGAAATGTTTTTGGAAACCATGGATGCCACGTCCTCTAAACTAAAGAGGACTAAAGAGGAGAGGGACCATCCGGCTTTTTATCAGCACTCAGTTCAAAAACCCGCGTCTCGGTAAACGCCCGCATGTAAATTCCGATGTAAATACTGACGGAACATTTGGACTCTGAACTTTATTGAGAGCTTTTTTAGTTTATAGACAAATGTGGATTGTCTGTTTTGCAGGTCAGACATGTGTGGTCTCCTTCATCATTGCACTTGTGTTTGTGCAGTCTTCTGGAAACTATTGGCTAGCTCTGTTCGATGGGTTCGCAGCGTCTATCCCACTGCTCATGGTAGATCTTTGTGAGCTGATTGTGTCGGTTTATATTAATTGCCTTGACAGGTATCCAGGTGTCTAGTTACCCCATTTGACTCTGTTGTGTTTGGCTTGGAAGCTTCTGGTTAACTTGATCTTTCACATCAGGTTTAATAAGGACATGGAGTTCATGGTCGGTCACAAGCCCAACATCTTCTGGCAGACTATGTGGAGAGTCCTCAGTCCTCTCATCCTCCTGGTCATCCTCGTTTTGTACTTCATGAAGACTGTTAGCAAAAAGCTAACCTACATTGTCTGGGATCCTGACTCAGTATTCTTCCTTCCCTCTGTAAAGCTAACAGAAAATGTTCTCAGAAAGTCAGTAATACATACAACGTGAGTGCAGTGTTCTGAAAATGTGATGGAATAAAGTTTGGCTTCATAATGAATGCTTTCTAAAAGTTAATGTTCCAAGAGGTTTACGTTCACTGCGAGATGTACAAGTTCACGAGTTAATATGTTTTGTACATTCAAGTAAGACACCTAGCCAAAACTAGCAAGTCTGATGCATTTCAATAAAACTGTTAGACAATACAAAGTAAATATATACAATTTAAATAAATACACTACCGGTCAAAAGTTTAGACACTCATTCTTTATTTAAATTTTTTCCCACATATTACAATAATAAAAAAGTCATCAAAACTCTGGAATAACACCAACGGAACTATGGGAATTATGTTGTGATAAAAAATCCAAAATAAATCAGAATAATTTTAGATTTTAGCATCTTCAAACTCGATGCCCTTTGTGCCTAGAAGTTCCAGAAATATATTCTTGGCGTTTTCTCAACAGATGTCTTGAGGAATTTCCCTGAGATGCTTTTTAAACGGTATTAAAGGAGTTCCACCTACGCTCTGCTTTTCTGAATATTTCCCCCCTAGTTGTCTGTTTAAATAATTTTTTTTGTAAATAAAATGTTAATTTCCTAATGAAAGAAATGAATATGTTGGCACGATTATATTTTTGTCTACAACACAGATTTCAAACATTTAACCACACTCCTTCAGATCAAAAGATTTTTAACATCTTGAGAAACATTTCAGTCAAGTGTCTACAAACTTCTGACCGGTAGTGTACATGCATCACATCAGTATAAGAACAAATGTAAATAGTAGTTTGGATCGTACAACTGTAAAATTTGGGAAATGTTCTGAAAACATTAAAAGAAAACCATTTTTCTGATTCTTCTGTAAGGGTTCTGTAAGAAAACAGTCTGATCTAGTCAGAGAACATTGTCTGAAGTTTTAGGATGAAAAAGTGCACCGGAATTTTTAAACTTTCATCTCCTTGCTTTCCTACAGCCGGGTTTCCCAGCACTGTCTGAAGCGATGTTCCTGATTGGGTCAGTGGCATCATATTCATCCTGGCCGGAATTCCGTGCCTCTGTGTTCCTGGAGTGGCTCTATGTAAGTTCATATGGAAGCAGTGTTGTAAAAGACGTCCGGAAAAAATTTGTCTTAGCACGGTCACAATAAACTAAAAATAAATAAATAAATCAATGTCATGTTTAGAATGTTAATATATTTGTCTTCCAGTATGTTTTTTTGGTTGAATTCTTATATCAATGTAACTATCTATCTATCTATTTAAATGTTTACATATTGTTTAAGACAGCTTGTTTTCACGCATTACACTTTTTGTTTTACGACGCCAGACATTCTCTGAATCCTGGGAAACGGTCCATATAAAAAGTCCACATAAAAACCTAATGCACCTTATAAAACATTACAGCCGTAAATGTGCACAACCTTTGCTTTCATAAAATCTCATTTACATTTTTTAATCTTTTTTTTTATATGTGGATGATTGTGCTGTGATTTGGCTCGACTCTGTTTAGGTTATCCATTAAACAAGTGAGGAATATTCTCCCAGAAACGCTCAGACCTTATTGGTCCGTTCTCCAAAATCAATAAAAGCTGCAGATCACAACTGATCTCATTTTGACTGTTTCCGTGAGAGTCACTGAGCTCAAGAAGAGGAACCATACAGGAAATACGTACAGTAATGGAGGATAGAGCAGCTCAGGAAGAAAACAAAAAAGAGAGGCCGAAATGGGACAACAAAATCCAGTATCTGCTCACGTGTATCGGATTTGCGGTGGGACTTGGAAATGTGTGGAGATTCCCTTATCTGTGCCAGATTTACGGAGGAGGTAAGATAAGGTTTTTGTAAAGAAGCTGCGCATGTGGATGGAAGTTCTCACCTTGTGTCTGTGGTTATGATGTTAAAATACTGGTAATCTGAGACTTTTATCATCTCCTGCATAAATTTACTCACACTTTAAGAACAGAAGAACCCAGTTTGGGAAAATACTGAGTAACAGGGTTGTGTGATGAAGCAGAGTTACTGTTAACACCCTGAAGTTGATTCTTTTCCTAAAACCGCACATCCCCAAGTGTTTTATTCCTCTTCCAGACACTTTGTTTTTATCCATTTAATGTTTGGAAAACAAGTTAGTTCCCGTTGTCACTTACGCTATAGCAGCTATAAACGGTCGCTCCCTCACCAGCCGGCTCTTTATTCTCTCTCTCTCGAAGCTAATAGTAAAAAAACAAAAACGTAGCTTACTGAGAAAACTGAATATAAAAATGTCAGAAAAGTTTCAGCTTTACCTCGGACTGTTACAAAGCCATGACACTGGAGACTCCTTCCGTAACTGTTACATAAACATCTCCTTGAAGATAATGTCAAGTTTAAATTTTTAAATCCGTTGATGTGCAGTGTCCGCCGTACAAGTCGCTCTTTTAACGGTACACTATGTAACTTTCTTTGTCCAAAAGAAGCTAAATTTAAATAATGAGTATCACAAATCCATCGTCCAGGGTTTTTGTCTTCCTCTGATTCACTAAGGTAAGTCTGTTATAAGTATTTATATTTTAGACCTGTCAGGACGGATTTCGTTGGACATTGCGTACATACATCATTCGCCCGTGCGTGTCTCATATTATCCATAAACAGAAAAAAGAAGCTCTGGCTGATTTGTTGCATGTAAAGTGAGGGAGTAGCGTAGGTTAGTTATCACAACGAGCGAGGCCATGGCCCATGCAAAATGGCAAACTTCCGGGAATCACCGGTTGTAAAAACCAAGAAACGCCAAACGGAGCAGAGTCTACAGGCAAAAAGGGAAAACGGAAGAGTTGGTAATAAAACCAGAATCAACATTGGCTTGGCTTTTCAGCGATGGCGACAACTCAGAGATTTAAAAGGTTTTAAACGTGACCCAGAGATGTTTTTTTCTTACTCAACTGCCAAGATATTTTATTGAAATGATAGATAGCTGTCACTCTCTAACAGAGTCCACTGTAAAACATTATCTATTGTGAAGGCTGATTTCTACATGGGGTGTTATTTCACAGTGCTGGATTTTATTTTCAAGGAAGGTCTGTGCAAATTATAAACCTAATGGGTAGCGAAGCTAACAACGTTTTCAGCTGTCTAATTAGTGAGCTTGTGACCCTTTCCATCCAACTGCTTTTATCTACTGAACCTAGTGACAAATGTTTTAAGCACAGTAGAATAATCTCTATTTTTAGTTATGAGAAAGAACAATTCACTCCAAATAAAACATGCGACACGATCGGTACGACGTTTGATCTTATCAGACTACTGTAGCAGTTGTTAACAACTTTTGTAACGTAATTAATTTAAAAATGGTTTCCAATTGGTCAAAAACAGGGGCGTTAGCTGAACTGTTAACCATCCGGGGCGGAGCCCAGATTCCTCTCCATGCTTTTTTCCAGCTCAGCTAGTAGCCTAAGTTTTGTTTTATGGAAGCTGATGCTGAAGGAACTTCAATGTATGGCATGATCAGAAAAAGTTGGATTTATCATAAAATTTGCCTCGGGTGATGTCAGCGTGTGTAGGACGACCAGTCTGGTAAAATCTAAAACTTTTCTAACTAGGCTAGTTTGGTGCCGCTAGCCAAGAGGAGGCACAGCTAAGCTATCACTGTATGTGTTTAGCTGCTACAGAGTCATGCAAAGTACATTATCTTTCCTTCTGCTCTGCTCACGTCATGCTCACGTAAACTGGAACTCATACAGACATTTACACGCCTTGTTTTCCTGCTCAGAATCAGAGGATGTTTCTGTTTCAACACCTTTAGTGGTTTAAAAAAACAACAGCAGCGTATATCCATTTCTCCTCACACTGACTGGTGCCACAAACTATATTCACCAGCACAGACATCCAGAGCCAAGGCACTAGTGTTTCTCTACAAAACGCATGCAGTTTTATTTTTGAACTGCTAGAGGGCCAAAACTTATAGTGTGCCTTTAACATGAATTAGAAATCCTTATTCAGCCCATTCAATACATTAGTGTCATGCAATGAGGTTTGGGACGGATGCAATCACAGTTAAGAGCTTACTTGAAGAG
>NC_030429.2:28692585-28770085 GCF_001660625.3 Ictalurus punctatus | reverse complement strand
ATTGGTCAGAAGGTGTTGATTATTTTCACATAACAGCACGGCTTGGAAAGTAGTTCCGTCTGTAACATGAATGAGAGATTAATATTAATGCGCTCGTTGTAATACACTGTTGTAGTAATATACTGTATAACATTGTAATATAGTAACAGCTCATACACAGTTACTTGTTCGGCGGACGTTCCACATAGCAGTCCCTCCAGGGTTTCATGATCGCAGAAATTAACGCAAAATTAAGCAAACTCCACAATATTCGGAGGAACTTACTGCAAATGTTCCACGGATTTGGGCCAAGATGCATCATGTGACGTCATCACAACGCGCGTTCAGCCAAAGCCCTCTTCCATTCACATGCCTCGAACGTGAGTACAGCTAAAAGCTCTCGTTTGCCAACAAACATCCCTGCGAAAGACAATTTTGTGCAACTGCGATTTCACCAATTCAAATGGTTTTCAAAACTTCTCAAATTTGGAAATGAACGCAGTGAAATCGAGCATTTATGGCCAAACCAATCACAAAAAACTCATGTTGTTTAACAAAGTAAACATTTAGGGAAGGAGTCTCAGGTGGAAGAGCTTCGTAACAGTCTGCTGTGTTTTGTGAAGTTTATCCGCTTGGGAAAGTCTTCAGGACGCGGAGTTTATAACACAACATCATGTTTTCATGAGTGTAAAGCCCATTTTACACCAAAAGCATTGGGGCTGGTGAACACTGGGGCGTGGAGCATTCATTTCTGTACTTTCCAGCACTAGTTGAGTAAATATAACATGAAATAATATAAACATGTCAGTGCTGCATATGATCACGTAAAGTTGGTTAATCCAGTGAGATTATAATTTCTACGTTTCTATGAACTTTGACAGTTAGAACTTTCACCACTTTGATTAACATTAAGCTTTGTATACTCAACATCTGTAATGTTCCAGCTGTAACATCATGACTGAATGTTATGTGTCTCCACAGTAACATCCTCAAACTGACCAACGAGTTCAGCTTCTCTGATCAGAACATCACACTGGATAACTACGACAACTGGCTGATCTACTTAAACAGCTCATACCCTGATCGAGTGGATAGTCTGAAGCTGAGACATTGTGATCTGCAGAGGTTCCTGGATCAGGTATCAATGGTTCCTACTCACGTTCCTCAACTTCTACTGAGGAAACACTTTAACCGATATTAACACCAGGGTGGTTTGTAGATTTGATTTTGCAGTGTGTAGAATACTACCAGGCAAGTTTACAGAGTACAGTTCTGGAGGGATGGAGTCCAGCACAATTTGGTGATTTACCTGCTGAACGATGTTTTGGTTTAACTCACTAGATTATTAGCAGGTTCGGTTGGTTTGGTGGAGCAGGGATATCAGTTAATGGTGCTGTACTGTGACCCTCTAAGCATTGGACTTGGGCAACCCTCTTTTAAGGACGCCTGTCTAATCAGGGGTGGATTTGGGGGCACTAGACAAAATATAAGTATGGGGCCCTCAATTCACTGTTTTAACATCGGTATTAAAATTTCCAGCATTTGTTATTTAGCATTAATAATTTAAATTATAGAGAATTAGCATTTTTAGGGGTCCCTTGACTTCTGGGAGCTCAAGGCAGTTGCCTACCTTTGAATGAGCCAATGGCAAGTGGACGAGGGTACATTTAAAAACTTTTTTTAGCCCTAGTTTCTCATGTGTGTTCCTCTCTCTCCACTAGAGTGCATCAGGAACGGGTCTGGCCTTCATCGTGTTTACAGAGGCGGTGACCGAGATGCCCGCGTCTCAAGTGTGGGCCGTGCTCTTCTTCGTCATGCTCTTCAGCCTCGGCCTGTCCTCCATGTTCGGCAATCTGGAGGGTGTCCTCACACCTCTACTCGACCTGAACATGGTGCCGAAGTGGATGCCCAAAGAACTCTTCACTGGTACTAACACTGATACCAACACACACTAACCCCGCGTTCACACTAGTGACAGACAGCTACTCTATTGCTACGTACGTGTGAGATATTTCAGCATCAGCAGCGAGCAATAAAGGGACGCGAGCTGTGATTTTTTAAACTTCCTAAGGCGAATTGTATGGCATGTAGGGTACAAAACTGCAAGAAAAACTTACACGCATGGTTTCATCTCATCCTGTAATATACAACCTCATTAAATGTGTATAGAGACATTACGAACATTACATTACCGGCCCATACGAGACAAACTACAAGCGGAAGGAGTGACTTGTTGCTTGTTCGTGTGAATGAAGGATAAAACTCTATCAGACATACAGTATAAGGCACTGCAGCCAGACATGGCTGTTTATAATGTGTTTTCTTTTACCTGGGACTTCAAAGTACTTAAAGGGGATTTTAAGGGAGGGAGTGCTATAAACAATATTTGAATACATGCTCTCTCTCTCATTTTTTAGCTTTAATCTGTCTGGTGTGTTTCCTGGTGTCTCTGATCTTCACCATGGGCTCAGGAAATTACTGGTTGGAGATATTTAACAGTTACGTCGGCTCCGTCCCGCTCCTCATCATCGCCTTCTTTGAAATCATTGCTGTCATCGTTGTCTACGGAATGGGACGGTCAGTTTTAAAATTAATTCATTCATTCATTAATTTAATATGGAACACTGCTGATATGACATGGTATCTGTCTATCACTGCGATTAGCAAAGAAGCTGATGGTATAATTGTTTCAGATTGCTATGTCTTATACCGTTACATCATAGCATTGTCCATATTACTACAAAAAGTAACCAGTAATAATACAGTAAAAATTCCATTTCAACTTATTTCAAGAATAAAGAGAGGGAATAGAGAGAAAGAGAGAATAGAGTCAGAATAGAGAGAGGGCTGGTGAGGAAACAACTGATTATAGCTGCTATAACGTAAGTGACAACAGGATATAGAGGTATAATATAATATAATATAAAACAGTAAAGGCAGAGGTATAATATATGTTGAACTATAAATAGATTTTAAAAAGTAGGCATGCTGTTCGTTACCAAATAAAACAGTGTGCTTGTTGGTGAACGGCTGTAGTATAAGAGGAATAGAACACTTGGGTATGGGGGATCACAGGAACGCCACTCTCAATGGCACGACAGAGCGTTTTATTCTTATTTGAACTGCGTAATCATGTATGTTCCATACAGAAATGAGAGCATGAATAAATAATAAAAAGCACATGAATAAATGAGTGGCTGTGTCTCTGTGTGACCATTAAAAAAGGTAAAATATCAGTGCTTCAGAGGTAAAGGAAGTCGTAACGGCACCTGATCGCAGATCAGTTATTTCAACTCACCTCATTTATTGTTTTATAAATTCTTGATCAAATGTTTTGTCCGTTTTTGGTACGAAAGTCTCAAAACCCTTTGAAATGGCTCCAAATTTTTTTTTTGTGCGTGACTATCGCGCCTCGGCTCTGCAGGTTCAGCGAGGATATCGAGTTCATGACAGGACGAAAGCCGAATATATTCTGGCGTGTTTGCTGGATGGGGATCAGCCCTGTGTTGCTGGTGGTGGTGCTGGTGGCATACGTCGTCGTGCAGGTGCAGGTGCACCCCGAATACCCCACCTGGAACCCACAATACGTAAGCGTTCAGGACAAACACACCACATTTCTCTGACCTCAGTTCAGCGGTTATCCTTTAAGAGCTACCTACTGCATTAGATGATCTAGGCATTATAAAAGCGATTTTTGTAAAGCCGCGTTATCTTTAATCAGTGTTCTATAACATAACGGCGCTGGTATAACTCCCGCTGTGATCACTACTCAGTGCGAGAGCGTTTTACTGAGTGTTACACATCAGTAATTATTCTTTAATAGCCGCAGATCAGAGAGATGTAAATAACTACTGTCTGATTACACATTCAACTCACTGCTTTAACAACTACACAGACTTCAATACACACACCACTTTATCCAGAGCAAGAAAGAAAGAATGGGAAACTAAAAATAAGTGAAAAAGGAAACAACAGTAAAAGAAAAAATATTAACCATAAAGAAAGGTTATAAATAAATAAATAAATAAATAAATAAATAAATAAATAAATAAAGAAAGTAAAAATAAAGAATCAGAAGATAGGAATTGACAAATTAAATATATAAACTCATACCAAAAAAAGAAAGGATGAAGGGAATGAACAATAAAAACAATACAATAAAAACAAACAGTAAATAAATAAAATAAAAATGAAAAAACAAATAAATAAGAAAAAATATAATTAAATTAGTAAATAGAGAGACAGGTAAGAAAAAAGCAACAAAAAAGGGAATAAAAACTGAAAAAGAAACTAATAAATAAACAATTAAATAGAACAGAAAGACAGACAGATAGAAAGATAGACTGGCAGATAGACAGTTAGACAGATATAGATAGAGACAATAACAAACAAGTAATAATAATAAACAATAATGATAAACAAGTCTATTATAGTGTATCTTGTCTCTTATCGCTCCTCTGTGTGTGTGTGTGTGTGTGTGTGTCCAGTCCGAGTTCCCTGATGCGGAGGTGAAGCCGTATCCCGATTGGGTGTTTGCGATCTGCGTGCTCCTCTCGGCTCTGCCAGTGATGCCCATCCCCATCGTAGCGCTGTATCACCTCATCAGACGCCTCACACACACTGACACACACACACACTCTCTCTCACACACACAACCCCAGAACCCCTACAGCAACGCCGCCTATGTCCCTGATCAATAGACTAACAATAACATCATATTACGCTCTTAATGAATATAAACAGAATAAACTGTAGGTGTTTTTAAAGCTGTCGTTTTTGTTATTGTGTGAGGCTACGTTAGCTAGCTAGCTGTTAGTGCTGGTATAACAAAGCCAAACCCCAAATGACGAACAGTCTGCAGTCCTTTAAAATGGTGACATGGAGAAAATAAACATGGAGAAACGAATGAACTTAATAATGTTCGGAAATGATCATGACTGAATAATTAGCTAACACATGCTAGCATATTAGCTTCTCTTATTACCTCAGACTGTTTTATATATTTAAATCATGTACATGTTTCACGTTGCCGACTTGTCCTCAGTGTGTTTCCTGATATTTTAAATAAATAAATGAAACGAAAGCCAGGTGTTATGGTTTAAAATAGTCTTTACTTGTCGACTGGAGGATATTAAATCTAATCAGAATGAATCGCAGCAGATTCAGTGATATCGTGACACGCCGAGTTGAAAGGCTGTGGAAGGCTTTACACTAGTTACATGCTGAGCGGGAAATAAATTATCTTCTCAAAGCTTCTGCCGCTAGCCCCGCCCCCAGAATCACTGCCTCTACATTTATACAAGCAGAAAACATCATAAAAACAAATTACTCATTTATTTATCAAAATGCTCACCTGCGATGCGAGGTCACCTGAACAAACGATGGTTTTACAATTCTATAAATATCCTCTAAATCTTAATTACAGTCCCTGTCAAAACTATTATAACAACAATTCATATGTTTTTGCTGTAGATATTTGGGTCCAAACATATGAGTTCATCTGTGACACATGGTGGAGGTGGTGTCATGGCTTGGGCTTGCATGGCTGCTTCTGGAACGTTCTCACTAATCTTTATTGATGATGGAACTCATGTTGGTAGCAGCAGAATCAAATCTACACACATATCCAGTTAATGGTTTAAATGTCATTACTCCGAGTGAGGCTGGGTTAGGCACGGATGGAGGTGAAGTCAGGAGGAATTCTGGGAGTTGCTGCCTGGAAAACTCGCGCCAGTCTGACGCCACGGAGCACGCTCATTAGACACCTCTTCCCTGTGGAGAAATCAGTGAACGTAACCTCCACACTCAGAAGCACTAATGAATTAGGAACCTAATGGAGAAATTGGTTGATTGAAGTGTGTTGAAGTGAGGAAATGAAAAGGCAAATATTGCAGAGGCGGGATTTCCAAAATCCACTCACGTTTGTGGATGTGAGGGAGGAGAGCGCGGTATGAAGAGCGATGGAGCGTTAGGACAACATCAAACGCTAAACAGCACAACAGCTCTACTGCTTCATACTGCAGTACATCGTCCACACACACTCCTACAGAGGGAGAGAGAGAGAGAGAGAGAGAGAGAGAGAGAGAGAGAGAGAGAGAGAGAGAGAGAGAGAGATGGATGAGCAGTGTGTTTGGTATTGCTGATGAAATGTTTTACACAGTTTTCACTGACTCAGTTTTCTCATGACATCAGGGAGTGAGTGTTTACTTTATGAGGGCAATAAATGAATATCCATGTATCACTGTGTGTGTGTGTGTGTGTGTGTGTGTGTGTGTGTGTGTGTGTGTGTGTGTCTTACCTGAATTGCTGTGTGTGATGCTCTTGTTGGTAATCTTCACCATTCTCCAGATCATCTTCAGGAAAAAACTCGGGTTGGTCCACACACCCTGACCTAATGGCAAACTCTTCACACACACATGAAACCTTACACACACACACACACACACACACACACACACACACACACACACACACACACACACACACAGATATATTGATGTATATTGATGTGCCACATGGGGAAAGGATACAAAGAGAAGGGATGGATGGAGGTGGTCTGTTGAGTGTGGAGAGGTCTGGTGATGGATGGGTGGAGAGGTGTGGAGAGGTCTGGTGATGGATGGGTGGAGAGGTGTGGAGAGGTCTGTTGATGGATGGGTGGAGAAGTGTGGAGAGGTCTGGTGATGAATGGGTGGAGAGGCGTGGAGAGGTCTGGTGATGGATGGGTGGAGAGGTGTGGAGATGGGTGGAGAAGCGTGGAGAGGTCTGGTGATGGATGGGTGGAGAGGTGTGGAGAGGTCTGTTGGATGGGTGGAGAAGTGTGGAGAAGTCTGTTGATGGATGGGTGGAGAAGTGTGGAGAGGTCTGGTGATGGATGGGTGGAGAAGTGTGAAGATGGGTAGAGAGGTGTGGAGAGGTCTGGTGATGGATGGGTGGAGAGGTGTGGAGATGGGTAGAGAAGTGTGGAGAGGTCTGGTGATGGATGGGTGGAGAGGTGTGGAGATGGGTGGAGAAGTGTGGAGAGGTCTGGTGATGGATGGGTGGAGAGGTGTGGAGATGGGTGGAGAATGTTACCTCATGGCCTGCAGCAGGAGAAGCTTGTAGATGTTTTTGTACACCACTTCAATGGAGTTTAACTGTAGGAGAGTGAATAAGAAGGCTAATATTATACATGATTAAATGTTTCTTTTATATTATGAAGAGATCAGTGTGTACCTCAGACTCACGTGAACGTCCAGAAGAATGCTGTCACATTTCAGCCTCAGGATCATCAGCAGCTTCTTCCTCATAAACGTGGCAGGTGAGTGGGCGGAGCCTAACGTCAGGCTGTAGCGCAGTGATTGGCCGGCGTACCTGAATGGGCAAGGGTAAACAGTTTAAAGTTGGGTTTAAAATGTAAATATTGGTGATGGAGAGATGGAGAGAAGGTGTTGGTACCCGGAGTAATCGTTGTAGACATGGAGAGAACGAGTGTCGATCAGCAGCCCACACCACGGGAACATGCAGTGTGCTGGGAATTCTGTCATCTCCACACTCTCCAGCTCATCCCTCAGCGGGAAATTCACCGCCACCTTCTGAGGGTTAATCACACAGCCGTAATCAGGGACACCCGCCATTAACGTCCTGACAGACAGACAGACAGACAGTTAATCTCAAAGACATCACCCAGAACATCCGCCATAAGACAGACAGAGAGTCGGAAAGACAGACAGACATTGTATTTTATTGAGACAGAGACAGACAGACAGCTTGAGACAGAGATAGACAGACAGATAGTCAGACAGACAAAGAGATAGACAGACACTGTATTTTACTGAGTGACAGATAGACAAACAGAAAGAAAGATAGACAGACAGAGAGGTAGACAGACAACTATAGACAGACAGACTGACAGATATAGATAGACAGACAGACATTGTATTTTATTGAGACAGAGACAGTCAGACAGAAAGACAGACATAGACAGAGAGATAGACACAGAGAAAGACAGACAGACAGATAGAGACATACAGACAGACATTGTATTTTATTGAGACAGACTGAGACAGAGAGTCAGACAGAAAGACAGACACAGATAGAGAGATAGACAGACAGACATTGTATTAGATTGAGTAAGACAGTCGTACTTGAGGAAGTCTACTGCTTTACTCAGTCTTGGAGTGATCAGCAGGAAATCATCCACCAACCGCATCAGATACCTACACACACACACACACACACACACACACACACACACACACACACACACACACACACACACACACACACACACACACACACACACACTATGTCACTGTCCATGGAATAACAACATAACTATTTCAGTGGTGTGAAGAGTTGAATCTCACCCTCCTTTCTCTGTGGCTTTCTTCAGCACACAGTTCTCCATGTGGCCATAACACAAATTACACAGCATGGTGGAGACAGCAGAACCCTGAGGAATACCACACACCTGCCGGAACACTCTACGACCAACAGACGGACGGACAGACACACACACAGACATTTCAGCATGGTCTATGAGACTTGATCTTGTTGACCAGCACTAGTTGCCTAGAATGAGTTCTAGGCTGTCCTGCAGTGCACTATGGGTAAGAGTAACACCGTGTAAGAACAAGACTTGAAGTATAATTTTTGGGACAGAGCCCAGAATTTATAAGAAACATTCTATCAAAGAGAACAGTCCAAGATGTAAACATACTTCTTGTTGTACTGGATGATGCAGCTGCTCAGCATCTGCTTGAAGAACTGAAACACGTCTGCGCCCTTAACTTCCACTGAGAGCTGGAAGTGATGAAGACAAATGATAAGTTATTAGCCTTTTTTCCCTCTTTCGGCTGCTCCCGTTTTCGAGAGCGCCACAGCGGATCACCTGTCCACATGTTGATTGTGGCACAAGATTTTACTCCAGATGCCCTTCTTGGCACAACCCTCCCCATTTTCCGGGCTTGTGACTGAGAGTGCACCGACTCGTGACCGGGAATCCAACCCGGGCCGTGCCGAGGAGAGTGCCACGTGCTAGCACCTAGTCCACCGGGGAACCAAGTTATTAGCCGTTTATGCTGATTAATTTCATTTTAAATGTCCATTGTCCTCCTCTCACAATTCTCATCATTTGATTGGAAACTTTTACTTTGATCGATCCATCAAACAGGCTCTGTGCTAGACCTCCAGACTGACACTGTTCTCTTCACCCGTTCCTTGGTTATTAGATTTTCCTTTACGTAGATGAAAATTAAAAACATGGAAGGAATTGCAACAAGATGGAGATCTTTTCATATCGCTCTCTTTTGTCCAAAGTCAGAACTGCTTTAAAATCATTCTATGAAGGAAAACTGGCAGAGTTCATGCAAGCTTTTTTAAATTTTTATCATTTCTTCAGTGACAGCAAGTTCCAGGCCTTACTTAAAAGGTCCAGTTATCGGTTCTCCGGACCACTCCCAAGCTCAAAAACAGTTTTCACACCAAACATAGCAAAGGTCAGTGAAAACAGACACTAGTCTAGACCACTGTCTGATGTCAACAGTTAACACCCATTACCGTTAAAACAAGAAATTGTAGTGTCGGATGATCCTCAATAATTCTCAACACATGCTGCAAGCCATTTCTCTTCATCAAAGCCACCCAGGTGCTGGTTCTGCTCTTCATCAGCCCCCTCCTGGTTGGTCCATCAACAAGTGGGTCAATACAAAAGGTAGTAGCCCTACTTTACTTTGATACTCCTAAATTCAGCATTTAACTCCGTGTGTTATAAAGTATATGATCTTCAAACAGACAAACAACCATTTATGTAAATCACTCAAGAACAACAAGTAGGATAAAATGTGAATGTGGTTCTGCTTGGTCACATACCATCTCCACTAGAATGGCATTGTGGAGCTTTCCATTGTTCTGCTCCTCCATTACAAAACCCTTCATGTTCAACGATTCAACCGCTTCAGCCTTTATCAGAAAGATATTACACAGGGGTCATATACCAGTCAGCACAACAGTACGACAGTGGGACGACTGTGGAATGGAATGGCATGATTGCGTGTGTACCCTGGTGCAGAAGTGTTTCCTGATCTCCTGTTCAGAGTCGGTACACACTTTAGCATAATGTCTCAGAGAGAAGCAGTTCTCCTCCAATGGCTTGAGAACATCTTGCACCACATCTAAGAGCTTACAGTGGGGAAGACTATCATATGCCCCACTGATGTCCACCTGCAAAAACAGAGAGAGAGAGAGAGAGAGAGAGAGAGATAAATCACTAATGAGAATGCTAAAAATGTAAACATGCAGGAGAAAATAAGAAAATATTAAGCTTGTTATACAGTATGTTAGGTCACTTGCTAATGCTGGATAGGTAGATTGCTAGTGAGACTGAGCTAGCTCTCCAAGTCTGTGTTTGCATGCAAGGGGTCTTGTACCTTAACAAAGTACCACGGCGTGTGTGAGTGAGTGATGGATCTCAGCACTCTGTGAATGTCCTGTCGTCCCCAGACAGTCGAGCCTAACAGAGTTGGCCGCTCTCGCACGCACACACTCAATATGTTCTGAAGATCACGTGCTGAACTCTGGAACTGCACAAACATACTGATCAACTGCAGTAGGCATCATACAAAACCACACACACACACACACACACATTAGCATTACACACCTGCATAGCTGCTCCCGTACCGATTAAGCGTGTGATTGGCCGCATACCATTGGTTTTTGGGATAAATCTAATGCGGGAGGTTACAGTGTTCTTGGGTAGTGATGCCACCTCTGCAGGACTCAATTCTTCCCATTGGCCTTTAGAGAGATGCTCCCTAAAAATTAACCACAAAACAGAAAAATACCTCAGCCTCATTATGCAACCTGCTGTAGAACACTTTCATTATACACAACATCTGAACTAGGTATATGCTGATAACTGTTTGCAGATGATATGTATCATCCATAATACTCTTAACATGGGTACTTCAGAATTCTCTCACACCCACCTCTTCTGTTTAACAACAGGCTACCTAGGTATGAATATGAAAAAATAAAAATACTGAATGCAATGTTCCAAAACACCAGGTCCTGTATTTAGGACTTCCTGCCAGTCCAGGTCTGCACAGAAGCAAAGGTCAACTGCTATAGTGAACTATATCAAGTGATATAGTTCAAGCAATGCTAAAGTCATTACCTGAAGGCTCAAACTTAAAAGGTCTGCAGTTGGGGGTTAAAACCTGCAGGCCAGGTCCTGTGGTTGGGGGTTGTTGCCTAAATGCCCCATTCCTGTAGTTTATTATTCTCTGAAGATAAAGACCAGTAGACAGGGGCTATTACCTATATGTTGCTATAGCTCTGTAGTTATGGGTTGTTACCTGACGGTCAAGTTCTGTTGATAGGAGTCATTACCCGATGGTCAGATCCTGTAGCTAGGGACCCTTACCCGATAGTCAGATCCTGTAGTTAGGGGCCATTACCGATGGTCAGATGCTGTAGTTAGGGGTCATTACCCGATGGTCAGATCCTATAGTTAGGGACCATTACCCGATGGTCAGATCCTATAGTTAGGGGTCATTACCCGATGGTCAGATCCTATAGTTAGGGGTCATTACCCGATGGTCAGATCCTATAGTTAGGGGTCATTACCCGATGGTCAGATCCTATAGTTAGGGGTCATTACCCGATGGTCAGATCCTATAGTTAGGGGTCATTACCCGATGGTCAGATCCTATAGTTAGGGGTCATTACCCGATGGTCAGATCCTATAGTTAGGGGTCATTACCCGATGGTCAGATCCTATAGTTAGGGGCCATTACCCGATGGTCAGATCCTATAGTTAGGGGTCATTACCCGATGGTCAAATCCTGTAGTTAGGGGCCATTACCCAATGGTCAGATCCAGTAGTTAGGGATCATTTCTTGAATATCAAGTCCTGTAGTTAGTAAGGATGTCATAAGACATTGAAATATCAATTACTGATTGGCATGTTCTTTTCTTGATGGGCCTTTGAGACATCAGTGGTTTAAAAGTACATTTAAATGGTTCATTTGTGTTTGCTTTGGGACACCACACCAGAGAGATAAAACTGATCCTGTAGATATAACTGCTCTCCATCACTCCTCCGACACGTAATACGGATCCATCTAGTGGGTATTCCTGATATCACAGTCTGTGTGGTTTTAATAGTATACATGTAGGCCTACACTATAGATTTACAGATCACCGCAGCAGCCAGCTTTTATATTTGAAAATTACAGATAATCATCAGGAATATTTCCCGATTATTGGTACCTGAAAAAGGCATCACTCTCAAGCCTAAAAGTTATGAATCTGTACCTGAAGGCCTGGTCCTGTAGTCTGGTCCAGATGTGTCGTCTATAGAATCTCAGTGCATGTTTTTGGCCGACGCTCTCTGTGACGTAAAATAAAGATTTGACAAGGCCTATCACAAAGTCCTTAAGCATCCAGAGCAAAAACTGTCCAAAAATCCACTCTCTGTAGCGATGCTCACTTGGGCAGTGACCTGTGGAAGAAATGAGAGAGACAGAAGACCTGATCGGTTGTCTGATAGAGCAACATATTCAACACGCACTCCATTGATAGCCTACTGGCTCAAGTACCACTGACTTCAATAGATCCTCATTTTGGTCAAATTTGAAGTACAAATAACGCTCTATATCAAAGAAATGTTCCATAATACGCTAACAGTTAATATTTAATTAAGATTAAAATACTGACCAATAAGAATAGATGATAAACATCTATTCTAGATAAACATTCTAAAAATGATGCAGTTATCATGATATGAAGAGGCATCTTAATATGAATAAATCTTATCGCTGCCTACTCTGATATACTCCCTTGGGACACGATCAAACTAGAACACAGCCATATCACTCACCTTTTTTATGCCCCAGCCAATGGCAATCACTCACTTTGATCTTCCACATCACCTGAGTCAATGAGAGTTTTTCAAACTTCCCCAGTCGCAGGAAGTGCTTTACTCTGGACAGGAACTGCAGCAGGTTGTGCTGGGAACCCCAGAGTTCATCTGGAATAACAAAGCGCACACACTCCCTCACGAACAGATACACTCTGTAGGATGAGCAATGAGAAGGCAAAAGAGATGCCATGTCCCCTTCGCCCTCGCTCGTTGCACACTTTTGAGACAGGAAGTGAATGTAGTCGCACTTCCTGTGACGCCGCAAGAGCAAAGTGAAGATTGGCACCATGGCAAAAAAACGCTTGGGTAGTTTTCGGTTTTGTGAATTTGACCCTGACAGTTGGGCCTTGTCCTTGAGACAAAACACCATCCTAACAACATCTGCCCCTTGGATATTTCTGGCTCTGCCCATGTGTCCCTGCAACTTCCTGTTCAGCAGGAAGCCCTTCATGCCACGGCCGCCATAGAGCATGCTCAGTACACTGATGAAACAGTGAGATGGGCGATGTGGGGGTTGATCACTCGGTTTCCAACTAGACAGGCCATGTTTGGGGGCGGGGCTGATGTGAGATAACTCTGATTGGACTGGACAAATATTCTCAATGATACAAGACTTTCCCACAATCTCAATACATCTTTGCTTTGCAGGAAGTTCCTCATGACTTTCCCTGATGTCCTCCACATCTTCTTTTCCTTCTTCCCTCTTTCTCTTTTTAGCATTTACTGTGTTTTTGGCATTTTTAGAATTCATCTGTCTTCTCCTTCTGTTTTTTGCCTCTTTCCTCACCCCATTCTGTTTTTTAATGTCAATCCTTTGGTTCCTGTTCAACATGCCAGCTTTGTTACTTGAGTTGAGGAAGAACCCAGACCAGGTATGTACTGGCACTAAATCATACACAGGAACGCCGCAGATCTGCACCAGGCAGGTAGGGGGCGCTGTAGTAAACATGGCACAGCGAGTTAGCAGATACTGGGTGAGGTCGGAGCCGAGCCGTTGGTTGATTTTTGCCCAGGCTTCATTGCCGCAGATGAATGCAGCGCTTTGTGAAATGGATCCGTGGAACTTGAAAGGGTCCGAGTCAGCTCCACCTGAGCTGGAGCGGTAACCGAACCTCAGAACGTTTCTCTTCTTCTTCATCTTCATGCGGTTCAGAACAAATGCTAGCACCTCAGGCAGGGTGCCCAGCTGTGGGCAAAAGGGGGGTTTCTTTAGATTTGTTATATTTAGACAATATTTAGACAAATCAGTACCAGTGAAGAAGAAATCATACAGGCTTATTTAAATACAAGTAAGTCTTCTAACTGCTATCTAATAATTAATATTATAATTCAATAACATTTAAAATGCAGCTCAAAGTGATATAAAAAGTGAAAACAAAACAGAATTAGTGAAGCAAAAATACAATAAATAAGATAAAAAAAATAAGCAAAATAGGAAATTAATGAAAAATACACTAAATAAGTGTAGGTACAGAAAAAAGTCAATAATAATAAATGTAAAATATAAATAAATAAATGTAGGAGGGTTTCTCTTTGCTTTCACAGCAGATGTAGGACGTCCTGTTTCTCTGGAAATTTGTGTACTATGATTAATTTTTAGTACAACTGTGTACATGATCACTGATGTCAGTTTAAAAAAAAAAAAAAAAAAGGTATAATTCATAGAAATATAATGTTTCATAGAGCTCTACATGGCCAGGAGGCAGTCAGAGTAAAACTACATATACTTAATTTATTGTATTTATTAGTTATAATATGTGATTTACAAGTTGTAAAGCACTGCCATTCTGAATTCGGGTGTGTGTGTGGGGGGGGGGGGGGGGGGGGGCTGAATTTATTAAATTTACCATTACTTATTATCATAATTTATTATTATTATTAAAGTTGTTTTTGGCTAAATGACTTCTAAAAAGTCAGTCTGTGTTTCTGTGTACTACAGCGAAATTAATGACTTTTTTCTAATCATAAATGCTCAAAAGGTTTGGAAATTAGTGAAACAGTATATAAACCACGTGACAGTCCATATTTTAAAAAAGGAAAGGGGCGTTAACTTCCGGTATCCGTGTAACCAACGCCTCTCTAATTTCATGCAGATCCATGATGTGTGTGTGTGTGTACCTGTGCCGAGCTGGGAGTGTGTGTTAGAGGAGACTCCGTACACACTATCAGCCCCCTGATGAGCGTTTTAAAGCGTTCTGAGTCACACTCCTCCATCAGAACCGGCTTCCGGCCATCACTGAACTCCACACCATCACTGAACTCTTCTAACGTCTGCACGCGCCCATACAAACCTCTCAGAATCTCCAGCACCCGAGTCAAACTGTAATCCGACATGTTATTTCATTCTTTTCTTCCGCAAAGACACAAAAGTAATGGAATGTAACGTTCCCCTGCAGAAGTGTCCATGTTTCTCTACAGCGCCCTGACGGCGGACATTTCTTTCTCCTTCTGTCCTTCCCGCGGAGCAACATATCAACCAATCAGGTAGAAGCTTTCCGCCCCCTCGTGGGTGTGACGGAGCGCTGTGATTGGCGGAGCGTTTCAGAACTCTTAAAGGACCAGCCCTCTAATTTCCCTGAGACAAATGTCATCTTAAATCTGTTCTGAAATTAAAACTCTGAGCTTTTTGAACCTTTCCCTTAATGACACCAGTAGGATTGCAACGTTTTAGAGATATTCTTGTTTTAATTTTATAGTTCAAAATGACAAATATTTTGATAACTCATCGTGTACTAGTTTTGTGTTTGCCCAATTAAATGCACCCTAGAGGATATGGTGTGGCTGGGGGCGTGTCTTACTGTGCAGTAGCTACTCACTAGCTTCTGGGCATATTTGGCTATTACCTTTTCCAGCTGATGGTAAATGGTTGGCATGAATCCATTTGGAACAGAGTGGAGTTGGTGGTTTTACAAGTAGTGTTTAAACAACTCGGGCTGTTCAATACCCGAATCTCAGATTTATTACTGACATATCCATCAGTAAGTGTCAGTAATACCACTTTATCTGCCAAACACATGCCCCGTCTCATCATCTTGGATATCGTCCTTAAAGTGGAAGGTCGTGGATGAAGGTGGTGGTGAGAAATCTTCCACAGTTGAAAAGAAAAACATATTTAGCTAGTTTGTGAAGCTGCTGTCAGGTTTGTTGAGACTGGGGGGGGATGTGATGTGATGAAACAAAGCATGCAAGTACACAAGGTTCCGTTCCACCAATGTGAGGATTTCAACAGAAGTAAACAATTCCTTCATGTTTAATGAAAGTGGACCTAAACCAACAATTTCCTAAAGAGATGATTGAAAGTAAATGGTAAATGGCACACTTATATAGTGCTTTTATCCAAAGTGCTTTACACTGTGTGTCATTCACCCATTCCCTCACACACACACACACACACACACACACCAATGGTAGCAGAGCTGCCATGCAAGGCGCTAACTTGCCATCGGGAGCAACTTGGGGTTCAGTGTCTTGCCCAAGGACACTTCGGCATGTGGAGTCATGTGGGCCGGGAATCGAACCTCCAACCCTACGATTAGTGGACAACCCGCTCTACCACCTGAGAGACAGCCGAAATAATTAATAAATACGCACTTGCTATGCGCTGTTATTGATTTCAAAATACCAACTCCTGCCATGATGTACAACTGGTTCCATGCCAGTAAACATCTTACCAGTCAAATTTGGGTGAGGCTGCTACCTAAAGAAGGTAACACTAGCAAAGTTGCTGATTGGTCAGCTGCTATAAGGCCCACATGACATCAGCTGGAAACATTTCAGGGAATTCACATTTCCGTGTCAGTGTGGTTCAGGGGGAAAGGCGGAGCAGAAGAAAACAGAGGAGGAGAGGGAGAAAGATAAGAAAGAGAAAACATACAAGTTCACTCCGTTCACATACACATTTTTGTTTCCTATATTTATTATAAAACTGCTCTAAAAGTCCACAATTGCTCAAGTCCATAATTCCTCCAAGTTTGAAGTGAGATTGGGATTCTACGTTTCTCCAGTCTACACATCAGACAAATTTAGAGTTTACAGGAAGGAACAGATTTATTATCAATAAAACAAATATCATTTCCGGGTCAGAGGTCAGACAGTGAGCAGCTCAGCAGGCGGTGGTTTGAGAGGAATCTGTCCCAGTGTGAATCGTTTAGCAGTGAACTCTCTGAGCTCATCTGGTGTGAGCTCACTCTGAGGAGTGTACAAGCTGTCTCCTCCACTCTTCCTGTCTTCTGCGCTCCCAGTCACACTCGCTTCACCACCAAACCCACCAACACCCCCGACGCCAGGAGCAGTGTATGAGCTGCCGAAACCTCCCGAAGATCCAGAGGAGAAGCTGAACCCCGAGGCAGAACTTTTACTCGCCGTCGCTCCTGCAGGATCAGCGAAGGAGAAGGTGGAAGCAGAGGGGGCCGATGAACCGAACCCAAATGAAACTGGCTGGGTCCCGGATGATCCGAACCCGGGATTGGATGCAGAGAAGCTAAACTCAGCAGCACTACTCTGAACACTCGAGCCAAATCCTAGGAAAGAGGAAATACAAGAAAAGTATCTTTCATTACGTTAATTCATTCAGATCTAAAAATTACCCACAATGCTCTGCAACAACAGGTCAATTATATAAACCTTTGACTTCCTGCAGTCACTTTCCATGCTAAAAAATCTACAAAGAGAACTGCAATCTGATTGGGTACAGTGGCATTATGGTTTACAGATCACACAGCCTACCTCCTCCTCGAATCCCAGTTGATGCAGCTCCGAACCCAGATGTTGACGAAGCTCTGAACCCAGACCCTGACGAAGCTCCGAACCCTGACGAAGCTCCGAACCCAGACCCTGACGAAGCTCCGAACCCAGACCCTGACGAAGCTCCGAACCCAGACGCCGACGAAGCTCCGAACCCCGTTGATGACGAAGCTCCGAACCCAGACGCCGATGAAGCTCCGAACCCCGTTGATGACGAAGCTCCGAACCCCGTTGTTGATGAAACTCCGAACCCCGTTGTTGATGAAGCTCCGAACCCCGTTGTTGATGATGATGAAGAACTGAAAATCCCTCCACTTGAGGATGTCTGTGCCCTCGGATTGGTCAACTCTGCTATCTGTGGAAACCAAAACATGTCCGCAGACACATTTTAAAACCTGTGTTTTCTTGACAATTTAAAGGAGGCGCAACAATATGAAATCACAAAAAAGGGAACAGGATGGGATAGTGTGCATCAGTGTGTGAATGTGTGATGTTTAATTTCTCACCATGGCAGAACGTGTGTTAGCGCTCATGGCTCTCAATTCCTGAACTCTGGATCTCCACTGATTGGCGAACTGCTGGACTGAATTAACCTAAATTAATCACAACATATAAAACACATTAAAAACAAATCAAAGACACAGATAACTCATTAAAGACCAGCAACCAAGTCCATCAAACAAACATGCCAGTCACTAAACCAATCAAATATACATCACACACATATCAATCCCTCTTTAACGACAGGGCAAACGTCAATCCCTCTTTAACGACAGGGCAAACATCAATCCCTCTTTAACGACAGGGCAAACATCAATCCCTCTTTAACGACAGGGCAAACGTCAATCCCTCTTTAACGACAGGGCAAATGCAGACTAAAGCTACATTAAAACACCTATTGGGATTGATTAGTTTATCATGGTTTACGGAACAGGTATATGGCTGAATGCCTCTTCTAAAGCACCCATTTTTCGTTTCTCTGGAGGGGGAGGGGCACGGATATGCACGCTATGAGGCTAAATACAGCGAGTCAGACATCGTTTTATCCAATGTGAGGAGATATCAGTATAGAAAGTCAAGGACAGGTGTAAACTCAGAGCTCCGAGTTTGGTGGAAAAACAGCAGGTAGTTCAGCCTGTAAATTTCTCAGAGGAGGACAGAGAAAAAGGTTAGGACTTACGTAGGACTGTACGTCTCCAGTAGCTCTGCTGGTATAGTACTCCATCCTCAGTTCCTCTGGAGATAGTTCCATAAACCCTACACAAACAAACACACACACACACACACACACACACACACACACACACAGAGTACAATTACACCCCCACACTCAATACCTGATGGTTTATTTCACTGATCCGTGACCCACCTGTGATGGAGGCTTTCAAGACAGAGTAGCAGGAGAAGAGCCACTGTCCTGAGCTCTGCCACGCCTCCATGTCATTCTGAATCGTCTCACTGTCAATCAAACAGGAAGTCATTTACAGCCACGGTACATTCACACCGCTGTCATGCCTTTTTTCAGCCAATAGAACTTCTTTTACAAAGTTAGATGGATATTTAGATGTGGAGTGACTTTGTGCTGATCTTCCATGTGCCATAACTCACAGCTGTTTATCAGTGTCGTCTCCTCCACCGGTTCTCCCGTATCCGCTCTGCGTGTTGTTCAAGGCGGAGAACCGGTTCTGTGTGTTAAAACTGAAGTTAGAACTCCGGTCGTCTCTCCCTGTTCCGCTGTTCCCTCGGCCCCAATCCCCTCCGCCACGGGAGAAAGATGAGGGCTGGACCACGCCTCCCCCTGAGCGCTGAGATGGGTTCACCCACACCCGGTTCACTGAGCCTGCAAAACAGGAATGTATCATTAACTGTCAGGTCACAATACTGATTAGAATACATGACCAACAGATAACCATCGAGCTGTTCAATTTTTCACTCGTTCATGTTCCTTACTCCAGCAGTTCTAATCTCTCAAACATCCCTGGTCCCGATACCAATCTTACCACCGCTACTGCTGTAAACACACCACAGTGCTGCCTCTTAACTTTATCATACACTAACAGTAGGGATGCACCGAATGTTCGGCAACTGAAATTATTCGGCCGAAAATAGCAAAAGAAGCATTTTCGGTGTTTGGCCGTATAAGTGGAAAGGCCGAATAAATTTGACCGAACAATGACGTGTTTGATGACGCGACCAAATAACCTAACAACCAGAGTGAGACGTGCGAATGTCACGACCTTGATGAGGGGGCGCGCGCATGCATGGGCTACGTGCATGAGCTACGTGCTCTCCGGATGTTTACTATGGAAACATGCGTTTGTTTTGTTTCTGTTCCGGAGTATTCTGTCATGTCGCGAGACGTAAGGGAGTAGAGTACGGAAGCAGGTAAAGACGTATTTATTTAAGGGCAGGCAGACAAATCCAAATCGTAATCCAAAAAACGTAGTCAAGACAGGCAGTGGGTCGGGCGATCGGCGAACAGGCGTAAACGGGGCGAAGCAGGAATCAGAGTCGTGTCTCTGATAACAGGGTCACAACACAGAACAAGAACCGTGAAGTAGTACTATGGACTGGGAGCGGAAACACCAGCGGGACTAAATGAACTGATCTATAGTTTAAACTAACTAAATCTATCACGGAACAGAACATTAACAACGTATCTAACTCTACTATATCTACTATAATACTCGGCGAGGTGTACAGGGACGCGAGTGGTATATATCCCCAATATCATCAGGCGTATAGAACCAGTTTCTGCACTCTTGTCAATGCACTTTTTAGTTGTAGGCTACAGTGTTCCATTCTTTCAGCAGTCAGTTACAGGACTAACATTGGATATTCAAAGGGCTCAAAGATGACCACATCAGAATATTTTTATTTTACTATTTTATTTATTTAAAGTTATATTGTGCCTTGTTGGTAGCCTGTGCCTACTGGAATTAAAAAAAATGTTCAGTGTTAAATAAATATTTTGAAATTGTAGTTTTTGTAATTGATTTTTTCTTTGAAAAGCAAGACAAAATAGTAAAAAGCACACTTTGACTATTTAATTTATGCAATGGTGAAAAAAATGGCAAAATAAATGGAAAAAACGCGAAAAAACGTGTTCAGTATTCGGCCAAGTTTTTCATTATATTCAGTTTCGGCCAAGAATTTTCATTTCGATGCATCCCTAACTAACATCTAACAATACACACCAGCACAACATGGGCGACTGCCACCGCGCCCTCTCTCAGCTCATACAGACATGGTGATTAATACTGACTGAGTACAGGATTTTACTGAAATGTCTTTGTATCTTTTTTACTTGGTTTTAAATGTTGTTGTGTTTTTAAACAGCTGAGTAATACGTCATACTGCAATACTTTCAGACTAGGTTTTCATAACGTGAACGTTTCATACCACAACACTGCTACATTCACAAGTGTTCATGACAGACAGCTCAAAACTAATTACAGTATTTTTGTAATAAAGTTCAGCAATATTTTACTTTGAGTGTTTTCATTCGGTATCTATTTTTAAAACTATGGGTTGATTAATCAGTTATCAGCAGGTACTGACAAACTTCAGAATCGTATCGGTAATGTCCACTATCTGTCCTCCTCTACTTATAATATACACATCAGTTTTCTTTAAAACTTTATGAATCAAATAAACTCAGTTTCTAGATGAGCTGCATTTATGAACTCTCACACGTTCACTCCTATCCCGTATTAGAAACATTTTACTCAGGAATTTCACAAAATGCTGATTACTGTTGGATTTTATAAGATTTTTAAAATATAATTGTTAATCATTTTCAAGATGTGGAATACAAACATTCTTCTGGATACAATCAACAACAACAACAAAAAAAACAACTATATATCGTTAATGTGTATTGCTCTCATCGCTATTATTTACTGCACTGTTATTTGCCTGTTTTACTGGTTTATTTTTGACAATTAAAAAAAAAACCTCCAACAACCACAGAAGCTGCACCTCACCTGTCCGGCCACCAGCTGTCAGTAATGAGCACTGTGCAGAAACGTTGCGACTAATGAAGTCTTTTCCCAAACATTAGAAATTAGAGCTTCACTGCGCCATCACAAGCAGTAATAAATGAAGATGTTTATTAATTTTAATCAAAAGTTATTTAAACTAGCCGAGCATGACTCACTGACCTCCCCCGGCGCGGTTAGTCTGGGCTCTTCCTCCTCTCGGGTGTTCATTCCAGCATTTATCTCCGTAACGACATCTTCCCTCCAGAAAGTAATTACACACCGGCATCTTCACTGAAAAACACGATAAAATCTAATAAAACGGACTGGAACAACAAAAAAAATAGCGCTAACAACAAACAGAGTAGTTCTTCTTCTTCTTCTTCTTCTTCTTCTTTTTCCTCTGCTGCAAACAACAGATTGGTACATTACCGCCACCTACTGGTATGAGCTTTTTTAGTGTGTGACGTCATTCGTGTGTACACACCACTACAAATTCCTCATATGTCTAACATACTTGGCAACATAAAGAGATTCTGTTTTGTTTTGTTTTTGAAAGATGTAAATATGAAGAAATGAAATCTGAAACTCTGGTCTCATGTTCATCATTTGACCTCAAACGAAAATGTCTTCAGTGTACAGCAAAAACAAAGGAACTGGCCTTGCTGTTCCGATACTTTCAGAGGGGAACACTATGTCAGAACACTATCAATTTGAAAACACACATATTACAATACCTCAGACACTTTAAATACAATGATAAATCAGAGTAGGGGAAATATATCTATAATCCATTTCTAAACACTGCACACAGGTGGAGAAAGATGCATCCCTGCTGGGGAAAAAATCCTCATAGTATCTGTAATGGTTTTAATGGTTATAATGGGACCCTGTGGATCTCTCTCTCTCTCTCTCTGTCTGTCTCTCTGACTAGTGGTCCTTTAAGGACCAATAATGGTAATGGTTTTAATGGTTAGCTGATGGTTTGTAATGGTATTTGTAGTGGAATTTCAGTGACCTATTCCTCTTTTTTCTGCTGTTTTTGTTTTTCTGATATTTTCTCTTCTCTTTTTTCACATCTCTTATCTTCTTTCCCCTTCTCCTGTGTGTTCTTTTATATTCTTTATCATTTCTTTACTTTTCTCATCTGTGATATTTTATTTTAATGTCATGTTATTGTCCAGTGTTTTGGATGTTAGTCTTTTATTGTACATTTTAATTCACTTCTTTTTATTTTCCAGCAATTTCTTATGAATGTTAAATTAAAAATAAGCACAAATGAATTGAAATTTAATGTAAGCATAGTTTTTCAGACATGTCGGTGCCTATAGTGTATGTTGTTGTGGTGTGATATGTTTATGGTTTTTCTCCTCAGTAATTTGGGAATAGCTCAAATCCAAAATCTCTCAGCACCCCTGGTTAATATTTTTTCTCTGCAGATGAGTTATAACACAAAACTGTGATTATTAGGAATGAATTCTGCAAATCTGGACACAAAATTTTAAAAAGCGCTGAAAACTCTCGCGCTCGTATTCTTTTCTTCCTCTTCTTCTTCTTCTTCTTCTTTTTTTTTTACATCAAATAAACACAAACAGAATGAACCAATGAGAAACGGAGCTGTGGAACGAGCCAGGTGACGTCATATAGTCAGACCGTCCGTTCAGAGCACATCGACCAATCAGAACGCAAGGTTGCGTGGAGCTACGTGATTGACACACAGCTTTAGCCAATAGAGAGCGGCTTTGTTGTCAGACGGGGGCGGGGTGTATTCCGATTTGTGTTTTGATCTGCATGTAGAAGCTTTTATGATGAAGGTGGAGGATTAAAACTCTTCACAGGACTGAACGGAATCGTCACGCTGGCAGTCGAGCTTTAAAATAAAAATGACTATTTTTGAAGTTAGCAACCGGCTAATGGAAAGCGCAGTGGAGAAAATAATGAGCGAAAATTTGACGTTCACGATTCTCGCGATGTCAGCTTTCACCCTCACCCTGGCGTATTTATTTAAAATGGTGTTCAAACAGCAACAGCCGCAGGATAAAGATGACGGCCATGTGAGTAAAGAACTGCACTCTCCTCATCTAAACGCCATTTTAACGCCTCTAAATGTGTCCCGAGCTCACTGACGGCGCTGGATGGGCAAAAAAACGGCGTTGCGTGTTGCCATGGGAGCGGATCAATCCACCATGCTGCGGAGCGGGGGGGAGTACAACACGCCGCGCTGTCTCTAAAATAGCGAAATAGGCATGAATTCATAGAGAAATGTTCAAAACGTGGTTATTCTTTGTATAAATCGTAATGAACAATTAGTAAACAATTTTACAATTTTTGTAGATGATTGTCTACGTTGTTGTTTAAAATTTACGGCACCTATGGAGTCTATGGATGCGCCTCTTCAGATGGAAAAAATATGACTACGCTAAGCTAACACTCCTCCGGACTACACTGACAGTGACGCTACACTGTTAAAATTAATTTAAATGCTGTTTTATTTTATGTCACCATATTGCGATATTTCTTTCTTTCTTTTTCATTCAAAAAGATGTTTTTAATGAAAAAAATATATAAGTAGTTAGTATTAATCTCCACAGGTCATTTTCTTTGAGAAATCATGAGAGGCAATTGTGTAAAATATGACAATTTGAAAAAAAATAAGAACAAATTCTGTTCTTCATTTAATTAGCCTTTAATGCAGCATAATGGGAACATAAATCACATACACAATTATATGTGATGACTTTTGGACCAGTACAAGGGACACTGTTTAAAAATAAATAAATACATTTTAATTAAATGAAATTGCTTCAGATTAATCAAATTTGAGGATTTATGGTTTAAATCAGTAACACACTTTACCCAGGGATTAACACACACCTCATATTTAGTGTCAAATCTTTTATTGTTTAGTGTCAGACCTGGATATTTTGAATAAAAGTGTCTACAGATATAAACGGCACATGAGTTGTTGTAAATTATGAAAACAAATCAATTTGTTGTTTCCTTTTCACAGAAATATCCCCCGTACATCCCGTCCAGTTTGCCGTTCCTGGGTCACGCCATCGCTTTCGGAAAAAGCCCCATCGACTTCCTGGAAAACGCGTACAAGAAGGTGACATAATGTCTTCAGTGGAACCAGCACATGATCTTATATTTCTTAATTAGTCCAAAATACCAAACTGCAGGTACCACAGAACAAGACTGTTACACCATTAGACGTATCTCCTTACGATATTTTTACTCGTAGACAGTCGTCATAGTTACTGTTTGGTCATCGTTAACTACCACTAAAAGGAATCTCTCAGAAACAAAGGGACCAGGCTGTACTTTTCCTTGTCACTCCAGTGGTACCATCAAATATACATCTTCTGCACCATTTTAGGTAGGTGCATATGGTGTACCTTTTAATTAGCGTTTAGTGTGATGCTTTAAAGTCACATCGATGCTCCTTAAGGTTTACTACATTCACATTTCCTTCTGAAAAATGGGCACTAATGGTACAAAGGATATACGTAAGGATAAGTACAGTTTTGTGCCTTTATTTATGCAACTTCCTGCTTTTATATATTCGATTTATCCTTGTTTTCAGTATGGACCCGTGTTCAGCTTTACGATGGTGGGGAAGACATTCACCTATCTGGTTGGAAGTGAAGCATCTGCTCTGATGTTCAACAGTAAAAACGAAGACCTGAACGCTGAGGATGTTTATTCACAACTGACCACGCCCGTGTTCGGCAAAGGAGTCGCCTATGACGTCCCAAACCACGTACGCCATTGTGCACTTCAGGAAATACAGTGATTACAATGAGCTAAAAGTGATTGAGGAAAGAAATGAAGATGAATGGGGGTGGGGGGTGGGGGGTAGCATGATGATGAAATTGAATGTGAGAAAGATTGGGAGGAAAATTGTGGAAAATTTAAGAACAGCTTTAAAATATCAGAACTGCTCTGATTTTGATATTTAACATCGAGAAAAACTAAATGATTTAACCATTAATATAATTAGGTGGATGTTAGTGTTCGCCCGGTTAGTCTTGTAGAAAAGGGCAAGATAATGAAATTTCTCATATTGCATATCACAAAGTGCAAGGTTTAACAATTTACACTGTTAACTGATTCTTTCATTAACTCAGTTATAGTGTATTAGTTTTTGAATCTGATGTTATTCATCAGCAAATAAAGAAGAACCTAGCATAAAAAGCATAACTAGCCCTTTCTCGTGAAAATGTACAAGTAGATATATCTGTGTGTGTCTGTGTGTGTCTGTGTGTGTCTGTGTGTGTCTGTGTGTGTCTGTGTGTGTCTGTGTGTGCAGGTGTTCCTGGAGCAGAAGAAGATGTTGAAGACGGGGCTGAATGTGGCTCGCTTTAAGCAGCATGTACAGCTCATTGAAGAAGAAACGAGGCAGTATTTCCTCCGCTGGGGGGATAGCGGGGAGAAAAGTGAGATACAACGTGTGCACACACACACACACACACACACACACACACACACACACCTTTAGCTTTGGTTTCCTCAGAGTGAGATTCATGAATGAATCAAGGGTACCCCTTAATTGGACCCTGTTTTTTTAGCTGTACTCAAGGATTTGCTTTTTATGCTGATGATTCCCCACAAGGGGGCACTACCAGCACTAGTGAGAAGCTAAAGTACTGCCTCAGGAGCCCAACAGACCACCTTGAAACACTTTCTCATACATTTCTCCTATCATATTCTTTCTTTCTACTCTCCTCTTCCCTTTACTTCCTTTTTCTTCCCCTTCTCCTTTCACATGCCTGCTCAGATCTGTTTGAGGCTCTGAGTGAGCTGATCATCCTCACGGCGAGTCGCTGTCTGCACGGCGTGGAGATCCGCAGCGTTCTCACTGAGAGTGTTGCTCAGCTTTACACTGACCTCGATGGAGGATTTACCCACGCTGCCTGGATATTACCTCCTTGGATTCCTTTGCCAAGCTTCAGGTAAACCCCAGCAAGTATCAGTCCATTGTTCATTGGTTGATTGGACATGGTTGAAAGGCATGATACAGGATATGCACTGTTTCCCTCAAACAGTGCAGGGCTGGGTCCGTGTTAAGTTCTCATCATTGTTGCCACTTAGCTGTGTTATCTCCAGGCTACTGTGTTTGCAGATGAGTCTGGTTAATAGGCTATTATTTCACAGATGGTGTCATGTTTTTTCTACAATGCATTCTCTGCCCTCCAGTAGAACATACACCCAGACATACATCGCACTAACTGGATGTTTAAAAACAGGCTTGGCAGGTATCACCCTGCATGGGAGTGGTGTATTTGCCCTGTTGTCTAAGATCAAGTACTTCTATATGGGCACTGTAGTGGTTTCTTCAGGTGATCCCTAGGATTTGCAGAAGAAACTTCATATGGAAATTCTCCATGAGCATGTAGTGGTTTTGCAGAGTAGAGTGGCAAGAAGCTGGATCATTTGCAGATTGAGCAACCAGCATGAGACTGCATTAGTCACAGCCTGAGATGACAGAAGAACTGAACAAGCACCTTCTGAAACAATCGCAGATCATCAAACACTACATTGAGCTTTCATGCATTTTAATAAAGAGTGATTACTTGAAAAGGGAAGACATGGCAAGGCATGGAACATGGAATATGTGCAACAGATCAGGCTCGCAGCCCTGTCCATTTCAAGTGATAAGATACTGTAATGTCCAGAAGAAGTCTGCCAAGCACGCCCAGGTAAAGGTAGGACCTTGGCTATCTGATGGTGGGTAATGAAAGGTATGAGTTTGTGTCAGTGGTAGAAGAAGCCATGTGTAGATGATATATTCCCAAGAAGAAGATTGTAGAGGGAAAAGAGAAGAGGCCCAAGCATCAAACCTTGAGGGACACCAGTAGTGAGTGTGCATGTAGCACGTGTGGATCCTCACTGAACTTCATTCTGGAGACCATTGCAGCTATCAGATCCTCTACTCTGTCAGGTCCTCCAGTTACTGTGTGTGATTGTGGGTGTCATGATCCTGATGAATAAACCATATGTCCTAAATGAAGTGTTCTGTTCTCTTGCACACTTGATACCATCACAAACACCATTGATTTCGATGCTTGTGTTAGGAAACAGGTATGGATCCAAGGGCGTTTCCTAACTCGACCATTGCAAAGAATGTACTTTCATTCCTGTTCTCCATTGGCAGGCAGCGAGACCGCGCTCACAAAGCGATAAAACAAATCTTTTACGAAGTGATCGAGAAACGCAGGAAGAGTGCAGAGAAAGAGGAGGACATCCTACAGACCCTCATCGACGCCACATACAAGTATTACATCACTCATTTTACACACAAGCGTATATTTTATAACACATTACCTCAACCTGTCTGTCTCTCTGTAGAGATGGCCGTGCTCTGAATGATGACGAGATTTCAGGGATGCTGATAGGTCTGTTGTTGGCGGGTCAGCACACTTCGTCCACCACCAGCGCATGGCTAGGGTTCTTCCTGGCGCAAGACTCTGCGCTGCAGAAAAGCTGCTACAATGAACAGAAACAAGTGTGTGGAGAAAACCTGCCAGCCATCACATACGAACAGGTCAGGCACCATCACAAGACACTACACTACCCATAAACACCTGGTTGTGCCCAGCAGCTCCCACAAATTCATCAGGGAAAAGCTTTCATTGGGATTTTTTTTCCAGGCCATTTGAGCCCAGGGTTCGGTGCATTTGGTGAACACTGTTTTACATCCCTGGTCTTCTTAAGATGGTGGTTTGGGGTTCACTTCCACGGAACTGTGGTGTGGCCAGAGTAACATGATTCATTCGACGTGTCACATTACTTGTTGTTTTGTAAAACGCTTCGTGATGTCGATGGAACAATTTATTAATATATAAAAGCCAAAAGTGCTGTGCTTCTTCACTTGTGTTACACTTCCCACATATAGGCCCAGAAAGTGTCCTGGGTGTGGAGCCATTAGACTGGCTGGAGTATATGGCTGGTGTTTAATGTGAATACTGAGCTGCTGTTGTGTGGTTGATGTTGTGCAGCTGAAGGACCTGAACCTGCTCGACCGCTGTCTGAAGGAAACTCTGAGGCTCCGCCCCCCCATCATGACCATGATGAGAATGGCTCGAACTCCTCAGGTATGAACACTACTGTTCTGGTATGAATTCTGCCCCTGTTCTATTGCACCATATACCTCTGACTGGAACGTCATCATCTCCGCTGCCCTGTGGAACCCGTAACGTTTTACTTTCTCTTGTTTGTGTAGAAGGTTGGAGATTACACCATCCCTGCAGGACACCAGGTGTGCGTGTCACCCACAGTAAACCATCGACTCCAGGACACCTGGAATCATCGAATGGACTTTGACCCTGATCGTTATCTTGGTGATAACCCCGCTGCTGCAGAAAAATTCGCCTACATCCCATTCGGAGCAGGTGGGCGTGGTTACATTCTGGAAACATTCTTAACAGAGAGTGATAACATGACGATAACAATATATTCTTATAATATTTGTGATAATTTTGATACTTTTACTGATATAGACATAGCAACATTTTTCACAAATGACTCAGAAATAGACTCCATTGTTTAAATACTTTTAACACCACACGTAAGACCAGAAGAGAAGGTAAAGAGGGAAGAAATGCAAAGGGGAGGGTAAAAAAAAGGAAGAGTGGGAAAAGCAGAGGAAAAAATATTAATTTACATATACAGTATAGTGTACATACACACATACATTTTATATATATATATATATATATATATATATATAAGATTAGAGAAATCTACACTATATGGCCAAAATTATACACACCCGTGACCATCACACTCGCATGTTGTTCTAAGAGAACAACCAAGAGGCTCAAACCTGTTTCAGCATGACACACAGTGCACAAAGTGAGCTCCATGAAGACGTGGTGTGTGAAGGTTGTCCTGCACAGAACCCTGACCTCAACCCCACTGAACACCTTTGGGATGAACTGGAACTGGAGTCTCCTCACATCGACATCAGCACCTGACCTCAACCTCACTAACGCTCTTGTAGCTGAATGATCACTAATCCCCAGAGTCGCGCCCCAAAATCACACTCACAAATCCCCAAAGCCACGCCCCAAAATCACACTCACAAATCCCCACAGCCACACCCCAAAATCACACTCACAAATCCCCAAAGCCACGCTCCAAAATCTAGTATAAAGCCTTCCCAGAAGAATGGAGCACATTCTAACAGTAAAGAGGGAACATGCCCATGGTTTTTGAATGGGATGTTCAACACTCGGGTGTCCACATACTTTTGGCCATATAGTGTAAGTAAGAGAAACAGGAGGAAACATGCTCAATACACTGAGAGGAAGTATGCGGTATTGATTTCTACTGTAGTGGTTATTTTTGTTTGTTTGTTTGTTTCAGGCCGTCACCGGTGCATCGGGGAGAACTTCGCCTACGTGCAGATTAAGACAATTTGGTCGACATTGTTGCGTTTGTTTGAGTTCGAGCTGGTGGATGGTTATTTTCCCACTGTGAATTACACCACCATGATACACACCCCCAACAACCCCATCATTAGATACAGACGGAGGACATAACACACACCATGATGCAACACTGACAGATGGAGGCCTGGAATAACACCCAGGATGTTCTGTCATCAGTAACATAGAGAAAGCAGTGATCGAGAGCAACACAAACACACCCTCTCTCTCTCTCTCTCCCTCTCTCTCACTGTCTCCACAGTGATGCTATTTGTAAATAAATAGTTTTATAAATATATACAAATCAATTATGAAACTTTGTTGAACTGTGAAAATAATGTAAATGTTCAGTTAAAACTAGAGACGCCCCGATACTAAATTTCTCAGCCGATAACGATAAGCGATTATTCAGAGTGATAACGGCCGATACCGATAGTTCTGCTTTTTATGCCTTCTTATAAATGAATAATAATTAATTCCACAATTCTGAAAGAAATGACAATAAAAACTTTATTCTCTCCATTTCAGCAAGTTGTTTGACAGTAACTGGTCTCATCAACACAAAACACATTACTCTAATTAACATTAACACATGAACTCAATTCTGAAGATTAAAGTAAGATTATTAATTTATTGAATGTTATTCATTCATATTAACATTGACTGAATTTAAAAAAACCCTCCTATTAGTCTCACATTCCCTCTCCATAAACACAAGCATTTCTACTCCATCACGGACATCAAACTGGTCATATATAGGCCGAATATAAATCTTTTTTTTGTTGTTGATGATATTAACTCATATTAACATTAACTCCATATGAAACATATTACTCTACGAATATTTTTCTGCGCAATATATGGCAATACATACCTTTTTACAACTCCTCTTCATTTAAATCTTTCACCGGTGTACTGGCCCTTTAATGCAGCTCGAGCATCGCGGGGTGCTCGATCTGAAACTCGATGCCGAAACAGTTCACTGCTGCTACTTCCGGTGTAAAATATTATAATTACAGAGATTACACACAGCATCTTTACAAAATCGATGTGTACCCCCCGCCCCCCTTTTATTGACCGGATATAATTGGCCCTGATCATCAGATGTTTTTAAATATCGGCCGATAGCCCATAGCGGGAATAATTCCCTTTATCGGCTGATATATTGGTGCATCTCTAGTTAAAACTGTTCTAGTCTTCTTCTGTTTCTGTTTTTTATTTCTTCTGACTGGTTACCTGAAGAAGAGTTTGAGGTTGTCCAAAGAAGAATTAAACTCATGATAATTATCTCCTAACTACTTACCTTTCACTGTTCACCTACAACATTAGCTAGCAGGCTAAGCATGAAGGTTCTGGTACTAATCATTGTACCATGTCATCCTCTACTAATCTGAGTACTGAACATGATTGGTCCAAAGCTGTAAAGCCTATTTTATGACATCACAAACATTCATTTGAAAGTCTCTGTTTTAAAAGAATTGCGTGGTATGGCGTTACAGTTCGCAGCTCCAGGGTCACCGGCTTGATCCTGAGCTCAGGTTACTGTCTGTCCTAAAACGTGCCCATAGGTGGCTACCCTGAATTACCTGTGAGTGTGAATGTTTGTGTCCTTGGTGCCTGGTGATGTATTCCTGCCTCATGATCAGTGTTCCCAAGATAGACTCTGGATCCACTGAGACCCTGAGCAGGAAAAGTCATTCCTGAAGATATCAGAGTAGTGGACTGAAACAGAATCAGGTGAAGTAGAAGAGTGGAGTGATTCTGATTCTGAGAGCCACAAGCATGCATAATGAAATTAAACAGTTTTAATTATATACAAAAGATAATAACACCAGTATCTTGATAAATGATAAATGTCAATTGGAATAGGTCGCAGATAAAATCAAAACATCTATTACGTAGATTCCAGTGATATAAGAACTAAAGACGTCTAGTCTACCAGATAATAAGAGAAGAAGAAGAAGCAAAAGGGAGAGTGAGGGTGAAAGGCAGGGGCTGATTAGGAATGCTCAAAACAACACATACCAAGAACACAAAACAATTTGGTTCTGGTACATCGTGACATAAACTAGAGACCTTCAGAAATGAGACAGAGAGATCATGCCTGTAACTTATCAAAGAGTAATAGGCACGAAGTTACAGAGGAACCCTGGGTAACTTCTAAGCAACTAAAGGCCTCTCTCACATTGATTAATGTTAAAGTTCATGAGTCCACCATCGGGGAACCCCAAACAACAATGGAGTGCATGGCAGGACTGAAAGTCGAAAGTCACTACTCTCCAAAAAGAACATTCATCCGGAGGTGACTAATGAGACGTGTAACCACAAGAAGAGGAAAAATGAATCAAGAAGAATCACATGATTGTCCGAAACAGCAACATCAGATGGAGTAATGTGAGATAAACCCTTCAGCAAAGTGATTATTTTAATGATCACTGTTGATGAGGCTGCATCTGGACCAGGACGACTTGCCATTATTGAAGGAATAATGAGTCCTGAATGATATCAGTGAACTCTAAAGGAAAATGTCAGGACATCTGTTCATGAACTGAATCTGAAGAGAAAGTGGGTCATGCAGCAAGACAACGATCCTAAACACACGAGTCGTTCTACCAAAGGACGTGTAAAGAAGAATAAAGATAATGTTTTAGAATGGCCGAGTCAAAGTCCTGACCTTAATCCAGTAGAAATGTTGTGGAAGAATGTGGTGGATAAAAAAATGTCATAAAATAAACACAAGGGAGACCTAGCATCCAGCAAAGGGGAGAAGAAGAAAAGACGGGCACCAAGACACACAGAAGCGGTAGTAGGCGGATATTGACTGATATTGAATATTGAATTGGATTCACACTTTAAAGATCTTAGATCTTTAAGAGTAATACACTATGGTTTATTAGTCAAAAAGAAGTATACGAGCTGAGGAGTGCTAACACACACACACACAGACACACGCTCGTACAGTCAAGGGCGGGCAAGTAGACATAACATACGCACACACACTCTCTCTCTCACACACACACACATACTACTATAACTTTACAAGAATAATAAAAAGGAATATTAAGACATTATAAGGGTAATATCTTATTATATATATATATATATATATATATATATATATATATATATATATATATATTTTTTTTTTTTTTAATATATAGTGCCCAAGGACACTTTGGTATGTGGAGTCATGTGGGGTCATCTGGGCCGGGAATCGAACCCCCAACCCTACAATTAGTGGAACACCCGCTCTAGCACCTGAGACACAGCCGCCCATAATGTTGTATTATCAAACACACACTGAGGTGCAGTGCCATGTTACGTATGGCGCTCGGGGCCGCTGTGATGGGTCGTCAGCATGTAAACGATGAATCATCTCAACAATTTCTACACAAATCGCTTATCCTGTGCAAATTGACGATAAGTATCACAGACGTCCCTAGTGACAATTCTGAATTCTGAGTCCTGAAAACTAATCCCGTCCGAATAGGGCTTAAGGAAGAGTGATAATAAGTAAACAAAATAAACGGTATGTTCTTGCAGGACCGCTAATACTTTGTTCTGCTTTAAGATGAAGTCATTTGTGACATTTCTAAGAAATACGAAAGCAAACTTCAGAAAACCCAAACCATAAGAGCAGTTTAATGGAAGAATGGAATGAAAACATAAAGGAGATTAATAATTAGCGGTTGATGTGGTCGCACTGAGCACTGTGATGTATTTACTATTTACGCAGCATGGACCTCACTAAGATTTTGTTCCTGGTTACAGCATTACTGCTACTGACTCAAATTCTCCACTTTTGTTTTTACGTTTTAGAGTAGAGTTTGATCTTTCTGCACAGATCAAATGGATTACTTAAATGCAATCGGTTGTAGTCATGTGGTTCTTTTTGGTGAACAAGGCTATTCAGTAGCCTGTAGCATGCTGTGCTCATACTGCTGTCTGTGTTTAGCATCAACACTGGTCTGCCTACAGTATTTCTCTGAAACAAGGCACACTGATTTTTATATTTGATATTAATTATATTTTCCACTCTGTATTAACATGCTGGTTTTACTGCATCTGTTTTCTCACTTTAGCACAATGTGGAAATAAGCAGTGTATTAACGTATAATTTTTTCTGTGAGAGCTTTTTAATAACTGCAGTACAGAACATCACAGATAAAACGAAGCTACAAAAAGTATTTAAAAAAAAACACTACAGCTTCCTCGTTTTAACCACATCCTCATGACATTAAACGCAGCGTAGCAGAAAGAGTTTAAAACCAGAAGTGCATGTCATAGACACGCAAAGAATCCTAGTAAAAAACACGGGAATTGTATCAGCTGATGTGCAAACAGGACAAAACCAAAGGACAAGAACTAAAATGGAAAACAGAGTCAAAAACCAGAATAACGATACGCAGCGTGCGGCTTGGTAAGGTAAGGTACGAGCACACTGAGCATTATCTCACAATGAGAAAGACTGGAGTCCTTTTATCCAAAGTGTCTTACAAATGAGGAAATACAAGCAAAGCGATATATCAAGCGGAGAACAATACAAGTAGTGCTACTGTCCACGATTGATAACTGAGTTCTAGAGAAGGAAAGAGCGCAGAGTTGAGGTGTAAGAGCCAGAGTACGTGCAGAATGTTTAGGCTTTATTTTTTAAAATTTATTTGATTTAATTTTTTAAAAATATTTAAAGGGGAGGGGAAAGTTAGGGGTTAGATAAGTGTTCACGGAAGAGGTGGGTCTTCAGCAGTTTTTTGAAGATTGTGACAGTTTCTGCTGGTCGGACTGAGGTTGGAAGTTCATTCCACCACCGAGGGACGGTCAGTTTGAAGGTTCTGGAAAGGGACCTTGAGCCACGGTGAGTAGGCACTACAAAGCGTTGGCTGTTAACTGATTGCAGGTTGTGTGAGGGAATGTAAGCCTTCAGGACAGTGTTGAGATAGAGGGTGCTGTTCCAGACAAGGTCTTGTACGTGAGCATCAAGGCCTTAAATTTGATACCACAGCTACAGGAAGCCTGTGTAGATTGAGCACCGAAAAAAAAACTACTTGTAGAATTTAATTGATAAAATCCTTGGAACAGTTTGCACGGGTAATGTTTTAAGTAAATTTTACTGCCGCACTGTCAAGTACAATCTACTTACCACTAAACATAACATGTGTGAGGATATTAAGCAAATGTTACCAAATTATATTTAAGTTATGTTATATTCATTTAAAGTAAAATCAATAAAATGTTTTCATAGACAGGAACGTTGCTGTCATCAAGTCATCATTAAGTAAATCTTACTATTTACTAAAAAATAATACAATACATGGTTAAAGAAGAATAAAGGTAATGTTTTAGAATGGCCAAGTCAAAGTCTTGACCTTAATCCAGTAGAAATGTTGTGGAAGAACCTGAAGCGAGCAGTTCATGAGAGGAAACACACCAACATCCCAGAGTTGAAGCTGTTCTGTACTGAGGAACGGGATAAAACTCCTCCATTTTTATCAGACTTAAGCAAAATTGTATGTGGTAATTGCAGTCCTAAGGCCATAGCATTCAGGCCATCGCAGACTACAAAGCTACACCACTTGTCTGTGATGATGACACCTCGCTCCCACATGCCCTGAAAGATTTCTATGCATGGTTCGAAGCACAGAGCAACATGCCAGCAAGGAAGACCACCCCAACTCCCACCAACCAAGTACTTCATCTGTCAGCAGTAGAGGTCAGTCTTCCCAGCACAATATGGACCCACTTCAGTATGCATACTGTCCCAACTGCTCAACATGCCATATGTGCTACCATCCATCTGTCTCTGTCTACCCATCTAGATAAAAAATGACAATTACATAAAGATGCTGTTCATAGACTTCAGTTCACCACAATCATCCCACAGAAACTGATAACACAGCTGAGCCTGCTGGGTTTAAACACCTCCCTCTGCAACTGGATCCTGGACTTTCTGACTGGGAGACCCCAGTCCATCAGGATCGGCACCACCATACTGAACACTGGTGCCCCCAGGGCTGTGTGCTCAGTCCACTCAAAAGTTCAAAGTTCTCTATAAAGATACAATCTCTTACAATCTCCAATGTGCAGGTATTGACCTGACAGTAATACATTGATATTTTGAGCAATGAACTACAAAATTCTACAAACTACAAAATTCTACAACTACAAAGTTGAAGCTCACATTACCTATCTATGTTTATATTAAGACTTATCTGCTGTTTACACTCGTTTTCCCTCCAAAAGCACAGAAAGCAACCAAACTGGTGGGACTTACACTCACCGTCCACTTTAATAGGAACACCTGTACACCTGCACATTTATGCAGTTATCTAATAAGCGAATCATGGAGCAGCAGCACAATGCATAAAATCATGCAGATGAATTTCAAGGTCAGGGGCAATTGTTCACATCTGACAACTGTGAAGGGTCATGTTCACATTATACATCAGAATGAAGAAAAACTGTGATCTCTGTGACTTGGTTGTTGGTGCCAGGTGGGCTGGTTTGGATATTTCAGAACCTGAAAGTTCAGTTCACGCTGTACTATTCTGAAAACACGTTATTAACACATTATTTGATGTTTTCCTTTGTGAATTTAATGTATTTTTGAAAATAAACACTCATTTCAAATCTGATGACTACAACACACTCCAAAAAGCTGGGACAGTCGACTGTTTAGCGCTGTGTAACACCACTTTTTCTTTTAATAACACTTATTAAGTGTTTGGACGCTGAGTGAAGACACCTTGTGGTTAAGTTTAGCAAGAGGAATTTTCCCCATTCATCCGTTATGCATTTCTTCATCTGTGCAACTGTATGAGGACTTCGTTGCCTTATTTTGCGCTTCATAATGCACCACACGTTCTCAATGGAAGACAGGTCAGGACTGCAGCAGGCCATGCTCGCACCCGCACTCTCTGCTTACGCAGCCGTGCGCTTGTAATCCGGGCAGAATGTGGTTTGGCGTTGTCCTGCTCTGGATGGAAGCACATGTTTCTCCAAAATGTGTTCATATCTTTCTGCATTAATGCTGCCCTCACAGAGGTGTGAGTTACCCATGCCATGGACACTGACACGGCCCACACCATGGGCGCTGACACGCCCCATACCATAGGCGCTGACACGCCCCCATACCCTGGGTACTGACACGCCCCCATACCATGGGCGCTGACACGCCCCCATACCATGGGCACTGACACACCCCTTACCATGGGCACTGACACGCCCCATACCATGGGCGCTGACATGCCCCCATACCATGGGCACTGACACGCCCCTTACCATGGGCGCTGACACGCTCCCATACCATGGGCACTGACACACCCCCATACCATGACAGACACTGGATTTCAGACATGGCGCTGTGAACAGCTCGGGTGGTAATTTTCCTCTTTGGTCCGGAGAACACAACAGCTATTTTGTGAAACGTTGACTCGTTGGACCACAAAACACGATTCCACTGTGCTACTGTCCATTTCAGATGAGATTGAGCCCAGAGAAGTGGGCGGAGCTTCTGGACAGTTATTGGTTTCTGCTTTGCATAGTAAAGCCTTAACCCGCATCTCTGGATGCAGCGGCGAATGGTGTCGACTGACAAAGGTTTACCGAAGTATTCCAGAGCCCATGTCAGGATCTCCGTTACAGACTCATGACGGTTTTTAAGACAGTGACATCTGAGGGATCGGAGATCACGCACATTCAGAAGTGGTTTTCGGCTCTGCCCTTTACGCACCGAGATTTGACCGGATTCCTCGAATCTTTTAATTACATTGTGCGCTGTAGAAGGTGAAATGCCTACAATGCTTTTTTGGAGGCTCCTTATATACTATGATTAGACGATTGCCTCACCTGTTTCACATCACCTTCTTATTTCAACTTCTCACATCGCTATTAGTCCTAAATTGCTCCTGTCTCAACTTTTTTGGAACGAGTTGCGTACATCAATTTCAAAGTAAACCTTTGCAGTTGATTTGGTAAAACATCAAGTACCTTGTCTTTATATGTTTTTTGTTTAAATACAAGTCAAAGAACATTTACACCTCCCTCCTCTTTGTTTTTATTAGCATTTTCCATACTGTCCCAACTTTTTCAGAATTGGGGTTGTAAAACATTCTTCTGGCCCCGTCAGTATCCCTTTTGTGTTGAGAAATTTCAGGGAAGCCCTGACTGAACATGGTTGCATGAAGCTAACATGCCTCATGACACACCTACCAGAAACACCTGTGTGTCTGTGGATCAGGTTGTCAGTCGTACTTGCAGAAAACAACACTTTAAAAACAACATGATATGTGTATTCAAGTGCACGAATGAGCTGTTTATCCGACTATAAACAAAATCAACGCTGCGTTTGATTTGACTTGTAAGTGATCATTTGGAGGTTGAAATGACACAATTTTCCGTTGGAGAGATTCAGATGCCTGGGAGCCTGCCTTATGGGAGAAACATAGAAGAACAAAACCTTTGAGGGAAATATTTTAATGAACTGAGCAAACACTTAATAGAGGCTTACAGTTGTACGTCTTACAATTACATTAACAACAAAGGTTGTTATAAGACCTTACCTTGGGTTGGGGTTACCTAGGTGAAAATTACATGTATCATTTCTGAGCTCTTCACAGATAAGCTCTTTTATGATTTTAAGTCAATGTTCCTGTGGTTCTGGTTTCAGACAGAGAGAACTATGAGAAATTCAATCCAGCAGATTTCTTCATTCATGCGGATCTTTTCAAATCCCCTCAGGAACTGGCAGAATATCACACATTTCTGGAACAAATCCACGACATGTATGAACAGTACCTCACCTGGAGACAGCACTTTATTGCTGAAAGTTCACATTTTGGTCTAGAGCACACTCGTTGAAATTGTGAACGTATAAAAAGTAAATGCAAACATGTTGTGAGTCTAGTATGTTGTTATTTACGCCCCTGGACATATTTTGGGTTTCTCTGTATTTGTGTGTGTGTGTGTGTGTGTGTGTGTGTGTGTGTGTGTTATCCGATCAGATCCGAAGCACGATAGTCAAATATGAAATGACGTCACCACATATATATGAAGAAGATTTTTGTAGTTTATAGCTCTTTTACATTTTAAATTTTTTAAAACTTTTTTTTTATTATAGATTGTTATCTCTATGCTAGTATTTGAACTTTGTATAATACAGAGTAGCATTGTAACAAGATACAAGCTGTCATGTAGGAGGAGGCTGAGACAGATAACATATTTAATGAGAGGTAGGTAAACAAATGTGTGTTTATGGTTAAAGTGATCTCTTCCTGTACACGACGTGTTATAGCAGATGTCCCAGTACTTACATTCTCTTGTGCTACACAATCACTCAAGTACATTCCTTTTCTTCACAAACAAAGAGTACATACTTTTAGTACATAGTGTACGTAGGTGAATTGCGATGCAGGGAGAGTCGAGATCAAACCAGGACATCAGGAACAAAAGCCTTGGTAACATCAGGTGCACAAAACAAACTGAGAGTATATTTCACGAGGAATTCAGGGTGACAGCATGTTAAGGGTGAGTGTGATTGTAAACAGGTCTGCCTGATTAATAATCAACTGTGTGACGAGAGGTGTGTGTTCTGAGTGGTGTAGTCCATGGTGGCTGTGGTTGTAGGCCACGGTGTGTTCTGGGAAATGGAATTCGCTGACTGAGTTGACCTAACATGAACACGTTATTCAGAATGAACTGAGAATATTTCTAAACTGCTAGTAATGTAATAGTTATGGTAATGGCATCTGTCTTTTTATGTTACTCTACAGTAATGAATGTTATTGTTATTGTATGTTTACTCTCTGGTCTTGGCAGCAGACAGGCATCCAAGTAAGAATTTCATTATGCTTGTAACACTGTACTTGCACATAAGTTAAAAGAAAATGTTACAATGTCAGATTCTTTAAATTATAAGATACATACATTTTGCTTGTATTTCCTCATTTGTAAGTCGCTTTGGATAAAACATCTGCTAAGTGAATAAATGTAAATGTACAACTATTCTGAAGAGTAGCCAGAAGTGGTGTTTTGGGTCCAGGTTGTGTGTTTTCATCCAGTCGAGAGTTCTGGGTTCAGGACCTCTATGGTGATTTGGTCCAGATGAGTATGTTTTAGGTTTAGAAGTGTGTGGCTTGGGGCCAGGTCCGTGGTTGAGGTCCATTTGTCCATTTTTAAAGGTTTGTGTGTTCTAGGTCCTGGTGAATCTATTTTTGGTCTAGATGAGTGTGGACATAAAGAAGCACGTTTCTTTACAATCAAGCTAAACTGGATTTATTTCCAAATACTTCTCTGTACAAACAAAACTCAGATTTCAGTTCACGTTTCAATTCAGTTTCAGTTGTATAGCGCTGTTGTGTATAACGCACAGTGGCTTTGTGTTTGCCTCACAGTGGCATGCCCCACGGTGGCACGTTCGCCTCACACCTCCAGGGTCGGGGGTTCGATTCCCACCGTGGTCCTGTGTGTGTGTGGAGTTTGCTTGTTCTCCCCGTGCTGTGGGGGTTTCCTCCCCCAGTCCAAAGACATGCATGGTAGGATGATTGGCGTATCCATAGTGTATGAATGAGTGTGTGTGTGATTGTGCCCTGTGATGGATTGGCACCCTGTCCAGGGTGTACCCTGCCTTGTGCCCCATGCCCCCTGGGATAGGCTCCAGGTTTCCCTGTGACCCTGAAAAGGATAAAGCGGTATAGAAGATGGATTGTATAGCGCTTTTACAAATTTACACTACATTTATGGCATTTGGCAGACACCCTTATCCAGAGTGATATTGATCTCATTTATACAACTGAGCAGTTGAGGGTTAAAGTCCACACTCAAGGGCCAGCACTGGCAGCTTGGCACATTTTAACAGTGGACATTTTCCAGATGAGTGTTTTAGGTTTAGAAGTGTGTTGTTTGGGGCCAGGTCTGTGGTTGAGGTCCATTTGAATATGTTTCTATAAAGGTTTGTGTGTTCGAGGTCCTGGTGAATCTATTTTTGGTCTAGATGAGCGTGTTTTGGTCTATGTGACTCAAGCTCTGCAGATTTGACACAGATCTCTTCACACCTACACAGAAGAACAGTGCATTCTTATCAATCTGCCTTAATAAACACACACAGGACGTCATGTGGACATAAAGAAGTATGTTTCTTCAAAATCAGGCTAAACTGGATTTCTGTACAAACAAAACTCAGGTTTCAGTTCAGTTTTGTTTGTATAGCGCTTTCCCACGTGTACATTACATTTATGGCATTTGGCAGACGCCCTTATCCAGAATGATATTTATCTCACTTATACAACTGAGCAGTTGAGGGTTAAGGGCCTTACTCAAGGACCCAGCAGTGGCAGCTTTTAGCAGTGGACATTGTCCCAGAGCAGCGGTACAGAAATATATAAATTCAGGATATAAATGTTAAATGTATGAATTTATCTCTAATGAGCAGCCAGAGGAGACGTGGTGAAGAAAAACTCCCTGAGACGATATGAGGAACAAACCTTGAGAGGAACCGGACTCCGAAGGGAACCCGTCCTCATCTGGGTGACACCGGATAGGGCGATTATGAATAAATACACCCCTTCTGTAAATGTGCTAATACTACATGCTGAAATAGTGCAGTTGTGTAAGCAGGAAATTCATTACAGTTTCTACAGGAAGTCTGTTTTGTTGAACTTCTCCACTGGTCACTGATGGAGACTCGAGTGCAGAACTGTTTGTGGTAATTGAAGTGCTAAAGCTATCATAGCATAACTGTTCATATGAACTGAGGTCCAGAGCATCTTTATGGTGTTTAAGTGGAACCGTCCTCAGTAATCTCAGTGATCTTTATACTGCACCATGTGGGACATCCTCAGCAGCAGCATGTGACTCCAACTGATGAGAACTCCAACCAGAAGTATGACATCAGGATGGATCAGGCAGGTCCGGAGAGCAGAAGGGGTCAGGATCACTGGCATCTCAGGAGTATCACGTGTAGAGAGAGAGAGAGAGAGAGAGAGAGAGAGAGAGAGAGAGAGAGAGAGAGAGAGAGAGAGAGATTATTAGGTATGCTTGTCGTCCTGTAATGGTTAAGGACAATGTAGTGTGTGTGAGTGAAAGTAGGGACTCCAGCAAGACTAGCTATGACATCATAACTAAAAGGGAGAACCAGAAGGGAACACAGACATGAGGGATCTCTGGGACATAAGACGACCAGCCTCTCCATCATCAACACACCTGGGTGAAGGTGTGAAAGTGGGGGAGCGACAGTCTTCTAAACAGTCTCTACCTGTGATCCTCTAGATCTGCTCCTGTACCTAAGAAAAAGCTCTTCCCCCTGCTGTAGCCTTCACTATTACCAACAAATAGCCTGCACCTTTTGATGGAAGTAGGCGTGGCGAATCATAAAAGACCAAAAGTTCATGCAGGTGTTGTGGTGTGAGACCATTCAGTGCTTTATAGGTCAGTAATAGTATTTTATAATCAATGTGAGATTTCACTGGGAGCCAATGCAGTGTGGATGAGATCGAGGTGATGTGGTCGTATCTTCTTCTAAAAAGAAAAAAGCAGTGGGTTTATAACAGAAACACCAAACACCAAGCCTTAGTACACATAGAGAACTCACCATTTACGTCTTTGAACTGATAGGCATCAGTTAAATAAGACCTGAGACAGGAGAGGGCTGTTCCCGTAATGCCAACATTTTCTAATCTATCAAGGAGAATAGTGTGATCACTGGTGTCAAAAGCCTTTTGGAGGTCAGGATCCTGTTCTGGCTCAAATTAAGCTTTGGTCCTGGAAGAACGTTGTTTTGTTCCACTGTGTGTTGTACCAGGTGTATATGGTAGAAATGACATTAAAAGTCACTTGACACTTGAACTTGATTGAGATTTCAACTGAGTGAAAGTACAGATGAAGACACAGTGAGAAAAAAAACCCACATTTTCACTTCAGACAACACTCTTTAATTATACCTGAAGATAAATTTACATACTTTGTAAGATCTACAGTCTGTAAAATGAAGAACATGTGGTCTGAAAGCACGCTGAAGGTCACTGAGCTGGTTTAGCTGGTTTAGGTTTTCTCTCAGGCTATTTATGCCTTTTATTTAATATGCTGGGTTTTGTCCCTTCACTAAACATGAAAATTCTATTTTGGGTATAAAGGAAAAACTCTGTCCACCGTCAGAAACCCAGGCTCCCTGTGTAATGTTCTGGGCGGAACCTTCCTCGTGATTTCCTAACATGCAGCGCACATGAGCATGCTAGTTGTCAAACTGGATCGGGCACCTTTTAAGGAAATGAATCTTCCAGCGCAAAGGTGTGTTCTCACTTTTTTCAGCAGGAGCTTCAGTGGATAAGCTACACCATTAGGGCATTTGATTTACACATTTAGGTGAGCTTATAATTCTTTTATATTTACAAGCAGGTTTAATTTTAAGTGAAATAACTAAATGCTTTCATTAACTGCTACACTCTTATAAAGTCATTGGGAAAACCGGCCGACCGGGTCGTATCACTACACAACAAACTTGACGAAAAGGGAAGAACGTAAGTTACAATGCTAGCTAGGAATTTGTGTAATGCTGCTTTGTTCTGTTGTACAGATATATGTAACTATGTAAGAGTACAAGTATTCAGTTTCAGTTTTAACATGACAGAGTAGTATAATACTCAAGTGTATTGCCTGAGTACATCACTCAAGTAATTGAGTACATACTTTAAAAAAACAAATAAACAAAAAAACCACTTAATTATACATTTATTTATTTATTTATTTTATTTCACGATCTGGAGTTGGTGACTGAATCACACGAGACCAGCACTGACATGTTTCTGAATCATTTTCAGATGAAGATAAGTGCTGATGTTAAACAGTGTTTGTGTAAGGCGAGTCTATGTGCGTTGTACGGTGGTGGATTCGGATCATAGGTGGCCGCTATGCCATGGGTCTGCTGTAAAATCTATCTGGATGGATGGATGTGCTTTTTGATGCTTGAGGGATCAATATCATGTGTAGATGTTGAGCAATAGAGTACTTCGGGCTGTTTTATTATTATTTATTTGAATTCAGGTGTTGTCAGATGATGGTACAGATGATACAAGATGTTCACTCCAACATCTTTCTTGAAAAGCTGTGCCAGTCATGTGTAGTGGATCCTTCTGTTGTCAACAATAATATTTTATTTTATCCACACTGGAAGATTGCTGTCTCTGCACCAGCTTGCAAGCTGACCCACTTCCTTCCTCTGTGGCTTATCTTTGTTGTTGATTTTTCACTGTTAGTGATGCGGCCTAGTACTTTAATGTCAACTACAAACTTGATGATGGGGTTTGAGCTGTAATATGCAGCGCAGTCGTGAGTTAGCAGCACAAACAGCAGTGTACTGACACCGGAGTGTAGTTGGATGTGCTGGGGTCTCTCAGAGGAAGGTGTTCAGGCTTACTAGGCTCAACTTCAGTAGTCATAAGCTACTTTTCTCTGTAGGGTACGGCTCGACTCGCCTCGACTCGGCTCACTTGACTTTTCTGAGCTTGCTTTTCCACAGTAGTTTAGTGTCGCCTCAACATGGGTGCCATCTTCCACTCGCCTTCACGCAGGAATAATGTTGTATTATAGAAGTCCTATTCAAATACACGCTCAGGCCATATTGCAAACGCCTTTCCTGTTCACTGAACACGGACACTATTAAGGATGTAAAACAACGACATTCTAGAACCTACATAGTGCTCTATATGACTGCGTTAGCTTTAGCTGCGACAGAGTGACTTCGATAAACGCCTGTTTGGAAATCGGTAACAAGCGACAGGTAAGAATCTAAGACAGAAACTTTGTTGTAATTTTATCTGTAATGAGATGAAATGATACAGAATTTTCAATTAATAGAATATTACTGTACGTAAAGTATGAATTAAATGACACATTTATTCAGACACAATACAGAACCACTTGGTAAGGAGAATTCCTACTCCCTCAGTGTGTGACACATTTAATATCAGCTCGGCTTTAGGTGGTACTAACCACAGTGGAAAGCCCCTAAAGCGCCAGCGGTCGAGTCGAGCGCCAGTACTTAGCAGCCTACCTGAACATGTCTGAGCCTGTTTGCTTAAAACAGTACCATACAGACATAGGGAGCAGCAACTATCTATTTCCATTTTAGCGCCTTACACTTTTGTTATTTCTACCTGCATCTGTGCACATTTTTATTTACATACTTTTTTATATCCAGTGACGTGCTCCAAAACTATATCTCACGACAATGAAAATAACAGTATCATAATGTCTTCTGTAACAGCCAAGTACAATACAACACCACGACTTGTCTATTACATCCCCAGTAGGAGGAATTAATATTAGCTGCAATTAAATTCAAAGTAAATAAATAAATAAATAAATAAATAAATAAATAAACAAATAAGTTTAGATATTTTTTTAATTTTAGGTGTCAAGGTTACAAGTCATTTCCATTGTACTTGCTTCATGAAGACTGAAGAATGTAGCTGAGACAATCTTTTTTCTTTAAAGTTTGCTTTTCTAAAATTCCAGATTAAAAAAAAAAAATTGTATTATTTAGACATGAGTAAAGGCAGATATCTTCTCTATTTAAACATCTTAATAATCTGTCTGACCAGCAATAGTGATGTTAATGTAATCTATGATAATAATAATAATAATTATAATAATAATAATAATAATAATAATAATAATAATAATAATAATAATTATATAATTATAATTATATAATTATAATAATAATAATAATAATAATAATAATAATAATAATAATAATAATTATTATTATTATTATTATTATTATTATTATTATTATCTGATTATTTCTACTGTATGTTTCAAGGAACATATTTTTGGTATTTAAAACTACATGACGTTTTTATCTCGTGTTTATTTTGTCTAACGCTTCGGTGATTGCGGTCGTTTTGCTCCCGCGCATGCGCAGTTGTAGACAAGCACACACGGCTGCCGGCGTCACCGGAAGAACATAATTATAGGAAGGTTTCCTCAGATCTTTATTATTACTCGGGTTTAATTCGATCTAGGTAAATTGTAGTTGTATTTGAGGAGAACTGGGAGTTGGTGACAGCAGGTAATGATCACGTGATGACTTCCAGTGGAATAAGAAAGTGGTCTGTAGCAGACTGACTGGATATTATTATTCTTTTAGTTCGCAAAACTAAGTAAGTATTAAGTTTATATTTTGCACAGTTAAAGTTAAAGAGTTAAAGTTATTTTATAGTGAATAAGTGTGTCTGGTTACACAGCCACGCCTCACTTTAGTTCCCCAGGTACAGAGATAATGAACCTGTTTCATTCACCCGCTGGATTTTAATCACTTACAGCTTAAAGACATTAGAAAAGTAATTATATCTCATAATAACGCGGGATATAAAAGTCATTTATGGCGTTATGTCGACGTTTATATGCATAACATTTCCCGTGTCTGTGTTTTTTTTTTTTTTTGACGTGTCCTTCATTATTCGTGTTAGTATATTAGTATTTTAAAAGAAAAGTGGAATTACTTGTACTTTTAACACGTATAATTAATATGAAAAACATATTTCTAGTTTTAACACTTTGTCCTTACACGCAGTCCATTTACACATGTCCTTCCATGCGTCTATCAAATCAGCCAATCATGTGGCAGAATAAATAAATAAATAAATAAATACATTTAAAAAATCATGCAGAGCTGGTGAAGGTTCGAAAAATAAAACACATGGACTTTTTCCAGTCTTCTACGGAGCCCCTAAAGGGACATGGTGGTGGAAAAAATATAATGTTATATTTCGTACAGCTGTAGCTCATCATACCAACTGCAGTGGAAAAGGTCAAGAGAGTAATTCGAGATCTACAAAAAAAAAAGTCTCTAGTGGAGAAGACGTATTGAAACACAGTTATTTTACAGGTATCATAATGAACAGAGCTTAATAATGAATTAATAAATAATACTAAACAAACCTGAATCATCAGTTCAAAAATGGCCCAGTTCTGCTAATGTTCTGATGACGTGTCCGTCCTTATCAAACTGTCCTAAAACTATACCACAAGTATTCTCTGCTATGTCGCTTACTCTGATTTTATCAGTAAATACTTCCAGCATTAAAATATAGGACGTCTCCATAGGTAGGGCAATTTGTCAGTGATCGTCTGCCTATAAATCTTAGAGCAGTGTTTGGTGCTGATTTACATCTGGGTTTGTGGAGGCACACAAAATCACATAATGCAGAACCGAAAGTTCAGGCAGTGGAGAGGGATCGGATCCAATTTCTATAACATTAACCCTAACCCACACACCACTGTACGACATAAAACAACACATTAAACACACTTATCCAGACTTAATTAAACACACTTATCCAGACTGAAATCTGGATTAAACACACTTATGCAGAATGAAATCTGGATTAAACACACTTATGCAGAATGAAATCTGGATTAAACACACTTATGCAGACTGAAATCTGGATTAAACACACTTGTCCAGACTTAAATCTGGATTAAACACACTTGTCCAGACTTAAATCTGGATTAAACACACTTGTCCAGACTGACATGTCCAACCAAAACAAACATGGAGTCCACCCAGGTTGGAGGAGCTGGATCCGGTGAGGCTCCACCCTGTTGATTTTTTGTTCTGCAGTGAGGGGTGTGGTGTTTTTTGTTTGTTTTTTTGGGTGCAGTCATTCCTCAAATGCATGTGTATGAGAAGCACAAACAAACTTGCTAATTATTACTGAGAATACAGTCTCACAAAACTGACACATTAAACAAAGAAAATAAATAATAAAAACATCTCATGAATGAAAAGAAACATGCTCATGTGGTGCCAAAGTACATACAAAATTACAAAATGTGTATTTGTAGTTTTGGAGACAAATAGGTGAGTGCAGTAAAATCACTTTACTCTTGACTTAACTCTTCACACTGAGCTCTAAAGATACACTAAAAGCACCTGTCGAGACAGGGCCGTACCCAGCCTATTTAAGTTTATTGTGTTAATTTTATTGCGCTATTTTGTCAAGACAGACTAATTTATGCATTTATTTCTGACTTGTGCTACATGATAACATGCCGTCAATACAACAGTTAATAATGAAGTTTATCATGCTCATATTATATTATTAATAAGTAACATCATACAGTACAACAATGTATAACTGAACTAACATTAAGCGTTTATTTATCGCCAACTAAGGAGATTGTAGCCTAATGTTACTGTAACTAGCAATCCGATTTGGCTAGCAGTGTTACAAGCAAACAAACAAATAAATTAAATTGCGTTTTGATTTTTCCAAACTGCCCGTTGCCCTCATTACCATCACCATTCATATGTTCTTGCATATGATACATATATGCATACGCTGCTCTGAGGTCAGATGAGAGCCGGTCATTTGGTAATCATCACAGGCTGTATTCTGTATTCCACTACATTATCAGCACGTTGTTGTTATTTCCATATTCATTTTGAAGAGATAGACTACATGACAGGTAAAAACGTACCACACCACAAAGGTCCGGACCACAGGGTCCTCGTAGCTGGTATGTATAAATGGTGTACGCTTGCTTGAGAGTACCACCCCACAGTTTGCACTGGGGACATTTTGGCATTAGACCTTTCATATCATATAACTAGAATAAATAAACTCTGTGAACAACAAATGCCTTACTTCCTGGTCAAACATTAGTTTAATGTTTAACTATATTTAAAAAACAAAGGATACGTCGCTGCAGTGCGTTTGATATCCCTGTACGGATCAGGTGTATGGAACTGTTTGTGTTTGTTTTCAGGTGGAATTACACCACTTTCCACATGTAAAAAAAAGCATACAGTGTCATTTATTCACCATTCATGTGAAGACATGTAGCGTGTGCTTCTCTTACTCATACAGAAGCACTTGAAGGAGGATTGTGCAGACAGTAGGACTTTGGTGTAAAACGGGAGGAGAGACGGAAAGTGTGGTTTTAAGTGATTTGAATGAATAATAATTTTGGATGATTAGCAGCAGTTAGTCTCGTGTGTGATTTTGTCCGCCTCCTAAAATCAACTGTAAATCAGTACCATGTGTGTTGCCAAGTGTGCTGTTTATCCTCAAAACTACAGGGCTTTAAACTGTCAACGTAGGCTTTTTATTCATTCTTATAGATATGTTTTATTTATTTGCGAGATACTGTATATCAAAATAACATTTTGTGTTTCAATGTGTTTCAATACGGATCGTCCTCTGGGCTGCTTTTGTCACGCATGTCTGATTTGCTGTTGCGTTATTGTTTTGTTTATGTTTTTCACTGCTACATGTTACCTCAGTTTCCTCACGTCTAACAAATTCTACTCATTAAACAGCACTTTTGTGATCCTTTAAATTTGTCAAAAAGTGAGTGGTATATCAGCTACAGTATCGTAATGCTTCCACACAGTGTACTCGGCCTAGCTTGAGTGTTTATTTAACAGGACCTTTATTTAATACCACGTTATCTTCAAACTGCAGTTAACCATGTGCACCATTTCACATCAGCCTTTTATGTGCTGCAGCCTTAATAACCTGAACTTTAACTTCAGATTTATTGTGAGCGCATCTTGTGGTCAAATCACTGAGTTTTGCACTGCACTTCCAGACAAGCATGTTCCGGTCTTCTAATGCATTTGCTGAATGATCTTTAATGAGTGGATTCTTTATGTTGAGTGGCATTGACGAACCCTTGCTTTATTTCTCTCTTCTCTGGAGGGTAGAGGATGACATCAAAACCATCAATTGGACATTTTCAACATTTCCTGCTGCCCCTTATTCTTCTAGAATTAACAGAACTTCGTATATTTTGTTCCTCTCTTCTTCAAAAGGTAAAAGATGGCAGCTAAACCTTCAATCGGACCTTTTCAGCATCTCCTGCTGCCACTCTTTCTGCTTTTTTGTTTTGGAGGAGTATTCTACACTTACTACAACCACACTTTAAACCTGTCACGATTCTCTGATGTTCCAGTCTCCACACATGAAGTCTGCTCAGATAAATGCCTCAGTGTTTTCCAAGAGATATTTATCAAAAATGTAACGAACAGCAGCACTCTTAACAACAGCTTGGTAAAGCAACTGCCAGCAATCACCAAACCAGATGTCACAGACAAAAATAAGGAAAATCATGACCGTGACACGGTCATATTAATCTGGTCATGGCCTTTTGGTTTTATATTTAAAGCGGAATCCTGTAGTCCACAGTTTGGTATTAAAGGTTGTCACTTTACAGATGACAGAAGCCAATATCACAAAGCCCATGGTGTTATGTTTCATCACAAAGACATTGGTGATGATTTACCAAATCTGCTAAACATGCCACGACCACATCATCAGAGGTGGGTGTGGATGAACATGGAGTCTCCTGATAATTCCCAAAGATGGGCTGGGCTAGATGGTTTATTCAATCTGACTGCAAATTATCAGAGAGATTCAGATGTCTGGGTGCCTTATGGAAGAATCAGAGAAGCATCTGAGCAGGACAAACCCTTTGAAATACCACCAAAGGACAAATTAGTCTGCTGGATTGTCAGTAACTGGAACCCCAACTTTAGGAGAGTTAAATATTTTAATGAACTGAGCAAACACATCAACATAGAGGCTTACGGTAGACACTTCAACAGGTATTTTAGTGATGACGATTATGTAGCTACCTTGTCTAGCTGTAAATTCTACTTATCATTCGAGAACTCCAATCACAAAGACTACTTCACAGAAAAGCTGTTTAACCCCATGAAATTCGGTACGGTTCCTGTGGTTCTCGGTCCACCCAGGGAGAACTATGAGGAATTCATTCCAGCAGAGTCATTCATTCACGTGGACGATTTCAAATCCCCTCAAGAACTGGCAGAACATCTCACACTTCTGGACCAGAACCAGGAAGCTTATGAACAGTACTTCACCTGGAGACAACACTTCACCGCTGAAGGTTTAATTTTTGGTCTAGAACACGCTTGTCATATTTGTGATCATGTAAGGAAACAGAAGGGCTACAGAGTGGTTACAAGTCTCAGTAAATGGTACTGGGGCTAGCTAGCATTTTATTTTACAAGCATATGTAGACTGTTACATTGGAAACCATTTTAATACTAAACCATGCCTCTACCTGCTACATTATTCCAATTAAGGATAAATTCCTAGGTCATAAGAATTACTCATTTATTTGCTTTGTCATGGAAAGCATTATTGAATATTATATTTCATGCATATAAAGAGTTGGGTGACTAATAACCAGGCTGTGGAGGTCCTGTTATTATCAATTATAGAAAATTTCATTTATATTGCATCTTCTAACACTCTTTTTGCAACTGACACAATGTGAAACTAGACTAAAGAAATATGAAAGATTCGGGATAAAATGTATTTTCATTTTAAGATTTGTCTGAAACTAGAGACGGAATGTCCCTCCTAAAGTAAAGCTTTGTAAGTGAGAGGGATTTGACTCTGAAACGGGAACCAGTGTGACTGTTGTGTGCTACATGTTTGGCATGAGTAAGGACTCGTGCAGCTGAACCTTGAACATGGTGGTGTCTATTTAGGGTTTTACTAAAAATTCTAAACAAGAGAATTCTAACCATGTCCTTGTGAAAGCATGAATCATGATCACAGCATCTTTTAAACTGAACAAAACACACATCATAAAAAAAGCGTTTTTGGTCAGTGACTGAAAGTAAATGGTCTGCACTTATACAGCACCTTTTAACCTTAGCGGTTCTACAAGGAGCTTTCCACCGTTTCTCATTCATTCACTCACACTCACACACACACACATATGAAGTAATGTGCTAGCCTGCCATTGGGAGCTGCTTGGGGTTTAGTATCTTGCCCAAGGGCACTTCGGCACACAGAGGAATGTGGGCCGGGACTCGAACCACCAACCCTACGATTAGTGGTCAACCTGCCCTACCGCCTGAACCACAGCCGCCCCAAAGTGGGAGTCAAAGGAGTGTGTGTAATCAAAAATTAGCTTAAGGGTTTAGAATACTGATCAGAAGGTGGGGGGTTCAAGCCCCAGCACTGCCAAGCTACCACTATTGGGCACTTGAGCAAGGCCCTTAACCCTCTCTACTGCAAGCTGTGACATGCAAAGAAAAGAATCTCACTGTGCTGTAATGTACATGTAACGAATAAAGACATTCTTCTTTCCTCCTCTTCTATACTGTGTCTCTCTGTGATAATTTTGCTAAAGTATAATGGTGAGTGACATGGCCTTCAAAAAAACTATTACTACTACTACTGCGGCTGCCTGGCTTATAACCATCATGTCTGACATGCTTGCCATGTCATAGTAAACAATCATGACACAAAAGGGCTTTCTGAGTGATCGTGTTCATGCCTAGCCTTTGAGCTAAACAAATTACACAGAACGATGATTGTTAATTGCTTTAAGTACTCAAGTACGTAATTCTTTTATAACTTAAATGTCGGAGCAATGTGTCAGCCTGAATTGTCTCACTTATCTGGAACATGTACTTAAGTGTGACAAAGATGCTATCTTTATAAAGTAAAAGCTATTATTATCTTTGAATGAATAATGATTTATTCCTACTCTTCAGTGTAGAGAAGCAGTTCACCTTCGGGTTAATCTTACTACAAGCTCTTCTTTAAGACTAAACAATAACTGTTAGTATTTTTCAATTCATAATACTTGTATAGTGAATTTGACAGTACACATTGTCACACAACAGATTGTACAGAAAACCTGCATGTAGATTTAGGTCTGTAATGAACAGTAACAGGTGACGGTGGTGAGAAAAAACCCTTATCTCAGTTTCTCTTCTCTCAAGTCTGTGGTTTGTTTGTTGATGACTTTTGTAAGCAGGACCGCTTAAAACAGTCTTCAACAAACAAACCACAGAATGTTTCATGAGTTATATTCATTGCTAATGATGAAACATAGTCATATAGCTTTCCTGTGCTTCCTTCTCGGACACACACGGTACTGTATAAAAGTACTAGACACTGTCATAATCAACAGAACACAGGCTAAAGGTGCATGTTTTTATTACTGGTGTGTCTAACTGCTTATTCAATCGCTAACTGCTTATTCAATAATATTCAGAAAGAGAGAGAGAGAGAGAGAGAGAGAGAGAGAGAGAGATCACATAAATATATGTGTATAAAAAGGACTCAGGTTTTAGATTTTTATTTTACATATCTATTTTACAGCATTGTGTCCGTAGAAATTTATTTATTTATAGATATTTATTTTACACAATTATGATGAATTATGAGTTCTTTTAATAGTTATTTGACCATTTACTTTTGAATATAGTAATTATAGATAAATAATAAAACAACAGCACCATTGTTTTGGTGAGCACAGTCAAGTCAACTTTTAAATTTAAATTTACATGCATGCACTACAGTCTTTCTCTTATGCCGGCTAGAATTGTGACCCAAACAAGTAAAGCTTTATTTATATAGCACCTTTCAAAACAATGCTTACAAAGTGCTTTAAGAATACATACACAATAGATACAAGAAAATAAAATCAGTAGTAAGAATAAATAAAAAATAAGCAATAAAAGACAATAAGCAAAAATAAATTTTAAAAAACTAAGGAAATAAAATAGAATAAGTAAAAGAATACAAATAAAGTCAAGTATGGAAAGTTAACTGGCTTGAGGAAAAGCCCCAGAGAATAAACGCGCTTTGAGAGACTTTGTAAAGTGGTAATTGAATGAACTGCATGTAAGTGGCCAGGGAGAGAGGTCCACAGTTTAGGCCCGACTCCCAAAGACCGACTCCCGAGTTTCAGCTGCATTCTGGGTAAAACCCGTTGCAGTGCAGGTTGGTGCAGGTTGCAGTTAGATGACCTAAGTGATGTAGCAGACGATTTTTAGTGATCATATTACAAAGGTATGTAGGAGCACTACAGTGAAGACATTTAAAAATCATTAACGGCATTTTGAAATCACAAGTAGTCAGTGAAATGATGTAAGTGCCGGACTGAGCTGATTCTTCGGTCTAGTTCATGTCTGCATCCGTGCAGCTGCATCCTGAATTCTTTGTAAGTGTGTAATGGAGATCTTTGGTAATGCACCAAAACACTGTAGCAGTAGTCGAGTCTGTGGGGGAGACGACAACACCTGCTTAGAGATGTTGATACGAAGGTGATAATAAGCTCTTTTACAAACATTGCTAATATGTTGTGTTAAACCGAGATCACTGTCAAACACGATCCCTAAATTCTTAACACAGTCATTAGTCAATTACGGCATAATTAACGTTCTCTGTGCATCATTTCCGATAATAAGTACCTCTGTCTTATCTTTATTTAGCTGCAGTGTCATGATTCCCCTTGAAGCAGTGTGCCCTAAGCGCGGATGCGCGGGCGCCTGCTGTTCCATTGTTGTCAGTAGTGACATCTGGACATGTGTGTGTTGTTTATGTTTCGGTCATGTCTCCTCCCTGTTCTGTCATTGGCTGGGATTTCACGTGTGTCTGTATTGCCCTCAGCTGCTAGCGGTTTAGACGCTGATCATGTCCGCATATATACCGCGCGCCTCCCAGCACACGACGCGGAAGATTATCGTAGAGTTAGATTAGTTCGTATGGCAGTCACAGTCCCAGTGCCAGTCACAGTCCCAGTCACAGTCACAGTCCCAGTCACAGTCACAGTCCCAGTCACAGTCACAGTCCCAGTCACAGTCCCAGTCACAGTCACAGTCACAGTCCCAGTCCCAGTCACAGTCACAGTCCCAGTCACAGTCACAGTCCCAGTCACAGTCACAGTCACGGTCCATGTTTAGAGTTAGTTGACGCTGGATTATCCGCTCCCAGTTCCTCGTCATAGTTCATGTTTCTCGTCTAGTGACCCTGTTTTCCGTGACCACGACCTTGGTTCATGTTGAACCCTGTGTATGCCTGTTTGCCGATCGCCTGACCTTCGCCTGTTTTGGATTTGTCTGCCTGTCTCTCTTTTAAAATAAACACTGTTCATACTGCACTTGCATCCGTCCTATCTCCGCTCCGTCACGATACGTGACATGCAGAAAGTTCTGTAACATCCACAAGTTTATGCAGTTTACAGGGGCACTAGTCGACCCAAAATTGAGCCTTGGGGAACACCACAAGATATCGAATGACATCTGGAGCTGTGTGTACACAGTCCAACTTAATATTCCCTGACACTTAAGTAGGATCTAAACCAATCTAGGACTAGTCCTGATAAGCCAACCAGTTTTGCAGTCGATCTAAAAGGATTTCATGGTCGACTGTGTCAAAGGCGGAGATCTAAAAAAAACAACAACCTAGAATTGACAGATTACATGAGTCCTTATTTTGTTGCAGATCATTTAAAACTTTAAGAAGATCAGTTTCTGTGCTACAGTTGGACCAAAGGCCAGACTGAAATATCTCATTAAGATTATTGATGTTGAGATAGATATTGAGCTGTATGGACACAACTTTTTCAATTATTTTGCCGAGAAATGGAAGATTATAGATAGGGCTGTAGTTACAGAGCACGGAAGAATCAAGATTGTTTCTCTTCAGCAGAGACCTAACAATAGCTGTTTAAAGGTGTGTGGAAAAATTCCATCCATCCATCCATATATTGGCACCCTGTCCAGGGTGTACCCCGCCTTGTGCCCGATGCTTCCTGGGATAGGCTCCAAGTTCCCCGTGACCCTGAAGAAGGATAAGCGGTATAGAAGATGAATGGATGGAAAAATTCCTGTCAAAATTATTTCCTGTCAAAAATTATTATTATTTGTGTAGTTTTGTATATTACTTGACAGCGGTTATAAAAATATAAACTTAATTAAGACCACATTCTTGCCTTGATACCTTCATCTTCATCTTGAATCAGGAGTACACTTTGTTATTATACATTTTAAATTATTGTATTTTGTAATGTTGAATGTTTTAATAAACAAAATAAAACGTCCTCAAACTGTTTTTCTTCCTACAGTGCCAAGAAATCAGAAACTAAAACCTTGAGTATGTGGATAAAAAGAACAAACTCTGCATCACATACAGGGTCACTGCAACCTCAAAAATATAATAGAGACTAAATCCTGAGATAAATAAGTGTGCAGATGATCAACAAGTGCAAACTGAAGTCAAAACAAAAATCTAATGTAAAAACATTAAGGCTGCAAGCAGCGATGAACGGGCCCTCACACCCGGGTGCACATTGGGGCTGCTCTGCCAGGGGAATGACATTCCATTTTTTAAAACACTTTTTAGCACTTGTATGTTGTTAGGAGTGTATGACGATGTGAAACATGTAATTTCCTGTTGGCATGTAGATGTATTTAGGCCAGGACTCTTATCAAACGTGAACTTTTGAGAAGATTAGGCGTTGTATGCTTGAGTTATAACAACTTCCTGTTTTGTGGCCTTAATAGCATGCTTTAGCACTTAGCTAAGTGTTGCTAGTATGGTATAACATGTTTCTAGCATGTTGCTAGCATATTTACCACTTGCTGGAATATTTTAATATATTGTAAGGAGTGCATCACAGTGTAAAACATGTCACTTCCTCTTGCCAGTTGGTGGCGCTATGACTATAACTGAATCTTGGCAGGTAGATGTCTTCAGGCCGGGACTTTTAACAAACTTGTGAAGTTTGGAGCAGATTGGACATTGTATGTATGAGTTATAACAACTTCCTGTTTCATGGTGAAACATCAAAATTTGTGAGACCGCCATGCCCATGCCGTGCAGCAAAAACTCCAAAGCTTCGCAATTTAGCATTGCCAATGTCTTTAGATGAGACTGACCGAATATGATGTCGATCTGATGAAATCTCTAAGAGGAGTTCGTTACAGTACGAGGCCTGGAAATGGCAAAAAAAGGAGCAAAAATTTAAGAGAAAAAACAAAATGGCTGACTACAATTTGCATGTAGTTTTAATAGCAAATTGACCCCAAAGCATGTAAATAATTTTCAGTGGTCACTGGCTGCTGAACTACAGTCCAAGGAAATGATTTACTCATTACTACCATACACAAACCTTAAAACGGCGGTTTCCTAAGAAATGGTTAACACTATTTGTGAAACTTGCAGGTCAGGAAGTGCAGAAGAATGTGTGTTCAGTCTGTCCGTGAGTCAGTGGAAAATCTAAAACATTAAGGTACGTTTTTCAGTTCTGTTTTAGTCACCTTCAATTCTGGTTCAAAAGTGTAGGTTATCGTATAAACGTGTAGGTTATATCTTCATTACATTTAACAGCAGCAACCAAAGTATTTCATAACTTACACTTATGAATGTAAAAATAGATAGGACTGTAGGATTAGACCAGACGCAAACTTTAAAGGATATTATACAGATATTTTGTTTTCTTCCAAAGCTTGCTAACATGTAGAGTAATTGTACGTTATCCCTATATACACTAGGAGAATCCAGAGCGAGATCAAGACCGCAGCTCATGAACTGATAAGGTTCTGACTTCAAGTTCCGGCTAACTCGGGTACTGTAATTTTATATACAGCTCAGCAATGTCTCCGTTAGATTATCGAAATACTGACACATTTAGAAAGTGTATTTTTTAAACTTTATTATTCTGTAAACTCAGATGGCCTTATCTATAGGGATTTACAGAAATGCTTTGAAGTCCCCATCAATAAATGATTTCTTAATAAAGCCAGAGGTGACTGGTAATTATAGTAAGCAAGTAATTAACGTGTGCAATAAATCCAAATCCTTTTTATCGACCAGCAGACACTTCGAAATCACAACAATACTAAAGGCATAAGACAAGATCCAGTGGCAAGTACACTCAGCTCAGAAGCCTTCCTTACCAGTAAAAAATAAATAAATAGAATATATAACAACTGTTAAACAATTTACTGTTAATCAATCTCAGGAAGTGAACAATAAAGGAGATGTGTGATAAAAACCCCAGTAATAAAAAATTGCGACCTCATATCGTTCTGAATGTTTTATTTTATACATATCCTGTATTTTGGAAGATGTAAAATACAAGATATTTGAGGTCTAGCTTAAACCTTCATTTTAAAACAAATTATAATACTGTTATTAATATGCGTAGAATATCATGGAATGTTGAATGTATTAAGTGCACTACATGTAGCTAGCTAATGTCTGTATTATTTAACATCAATCTTATCCAACATTGGCCACAATATTAAACTTTTCTCTGTGCCAAAGACTTTCTAATGTAATGTTTAAATGTCACAACACAAGCGAGTACAGTTGACCAACACCATCCTGTTTTATTTAATTGCTTTTTATTACTCTCACTGATCATATGCAAAACATCTACAAAGAGAAGTTTATTTTTTACAATAAAGTTTACAATAAAGTAAAAAGTTTACAATACTGATGCTTTAGATCTGCTCTCTACAATGTGTAAATATAGACAGAAGGCAAATTAATAACTATAATAACTATAATACTGAGGCCATGAGCTAATAAAAAAAAATCATTAATGTGTTTCTTTTCAGGTAACTTGGCATTAACTGAAGTTCATGAATTTTATTTCTCTCTTCTCCAAAAGGTAAAAGATGGAAACTAAACTTTCATCAGGACGTTCTCAGCATCTCCTGCTGATTCTCTTTCTGCTTTTTTGTTTCGGAGGAGTATTCTATACCTACTACAAGCCAATGAAAAACTTGCTCTCCTGCCCTAATGTTCCAGCCTCCAAACATGAAGTCTGCACAGATCAATGCCTCATTGCATTTATAGAAAACTTTACCCAGAGTACAAACACCACCGGCAATCTTAACTACACTTTGCTAAAGCAAAATCAAGCTCTCCTGGAAAACAATGAAGAAAATCAGAACCTTGACACCATCATGTTAATCTGGTCATGGCCTTTTGGTTTTAAATTTGATGTAAAAGGCTGTAGTCCACAGTTTGGTATTAAAGGTTGTCAAATTACTGATGACAGAAGCCAATATCACAAAGCCCATGGTGTTATGTTTCATCACAGAGATATTGGTGGTGATTTACCAAACCTGCAGAAAAAGCCACGACCTCCACACCAGAAGTGGGTGTGGATGAACTGGGAGTCTCCTGATAATTCAGCTAGACGTAATGAGGCAGATCATTTATTTAATCTTACAGCAAATTATCGGAAAGATTCAGACGTCTGGGTGCCTTATGGGAGAATTTTAGAAGCATCTGAGCAGGACAAACCCTTTGAAATACCACCAAAGGATAAACTTGTCTGCTGGATTGTCAGTAACTGGAACCCCAACTTAAAGAGAGTTAAATATTTTAATGAACTGAGCAAACACATCAAAGTAGAAGCTTACGGTAGACACTTCAACAGGTATGTTAATAATGAAGATTATAATAAGATTTTATCAAGCTGTAAATTCTACTTATCATTCGAGAACTCCATCCACAAAGACTACATCACCGAAAAACTGTTTAATCCTCTGAAATTCGGCACGGTTCCTGTGGTTCTCGGTCCACCCAGGGAGAACTATGAGGAATTCATTCCAGCAGAGTCATTCATTCACGTGGACGATTTCAAATCCCCTCAAGAACTGACAGAACATCTCACACTTCTGGACAAAGACCAGAAGATGTATGAACGGTACTTCACCTGGAGACAATATTTTACTGCTGTAGGTGGAGTTTTTGGTCTAGAACACGCTTGCCGAAGTTGTGATTATATAAGAAACTATAAGGGCTACAGAGTATTTAAAAATCTCAATAAATGGTATTGGGGTTAGCTAGCATGACACCAGATTGAACTTTTGATTGGGGACCCTGTAAATCCCACCATTCTTCCAAATATTTGAGTTTTTCCAGATCAAGACACTTGATCTAATTTTCTCTGCAGTCACTGTAGCATAAATTACTTTCATTAAGATTTTCATCTATTCTTTTAATGGTACATAATATTGATCCTGCAATTTTATGCCCAGGACAGCATCACTGATGATAATGAATGTTAACCAATAGCGAAGCATTCACATTCTATACACTTCTATTCTATTTTCCCCCTGTGCTTTAATGTTGCTTTATTTCTATTTTGATCTGCAATACAACCTACAAAACAACTAACTGAACCAACACTAGTGAGACAGTTAAGATATATAATAATAATAATAATAAGTAGGTAAATCAATCAACAAATCATAGGCAGCCACCTTCCTTGTTAAGAATGTTTATGGGCACTGCCATAATGCACCGGTGAGATGATAAAAATTTATTTCTGTGTAATCTGGTTCACATTTACATGGTACATGTTGACATTATTCAAACTGTGTTTGGTGTTTTTCTATCCCGAGCTCAGGTTTCTGTCTGTGTGGTAATTCATGTTTCCTCTCTTATTTTATTTCCGGATTTGTGCCCAGTGACAAACTTTGTATGCACTGCAAACAGGACATTGTTTACTGAAGATTAGTGAATAAATAATAACTCTCATTTCATAGCGAATCCAGACACCCTTAGATTCAGTTGAGAGAGTTTACCCATAAAGATCTAAAGATAAAGACATTTTGTTATTTATTTATTTATTTATTCAGTTCTTGCATACAATTTACGATGTGTTCATTAAAGTGAGCAGAGCCACTGTACAAGCCATAAAACTGAATTTTGGACTGCTTTGTTTTATCTTCAGCTCTATGTTCCATTGCACCTACCTCCATTCAGATATTGGAGCACACCTAGTTAAAATTAACGTTATTCTCATTATTCACTTAATCCACGAACAGAAAATGTTCAGCTCATATAATGTTTTATAAGCTTCTAGCTGGGTTAAGAAAGGAATTTTAAGCTTATTAGTCTTAACTGTCACAGCGCTATAATGTAAAATTTACACCGATCTTCAGCTACAGGTGTATGCAAAAGTTTGACCATCCCTCGCCAAATGACATTTTGCTGATTTTTGAAGTGGGGAAAAAAAACACACCTTTGTACATGACAATTCATTTTATTTCCTATTTTTAAGCTAATCAAATATACAGTGCATCCGGAGAGTATTCACAGCGCTTCACTTTTCCCACATTTTGTGATGTTACAGCTTTATTCCAAAATGGATTCAATTCATTATTTTCCTCAAAATTCTACAAACAATACCCCATAATGACAACGTGAATGAAGTTTGTTTGAAATCTTTGCAAATTTATTTAAAAAAAAAAAAAAAAAAAAAGCACATGTACATAAGTATTCACAGCCTTTGCCATGACACTCAAAATTGAGCTCAGGTGCATCCTGTTTCCACTGATCATCCTTCAGATGTCTCTACAACTTGACTGGAGTCCACCTGTGGTAAATTCAGTTGATTGGACATGATTTGGAAAGGCACACACCTGTCTGTATAAGGTCCCACAGTTAACACTGCATGTCAGAGCACAAACCCAGCCATGAAGTGCAAGGAACTGTCTGTAGACCTCCGAGACAGGGTTGTATCGAGGCACAGATCTGGGGAAGGGTACAGAAACATTTCTGCAGCATTGAAGGTCCCAATGATCACAGTGGCCTCCATCAATGGAAGAAGTCTGGAACCACCAGGACTCTTCCTAGAGCTGGCCGCCTGGAATAAGACTGTAACATAACAAAATGAGGAAAAAGTGAAGTGCTGTGAATACTTTCCGGATGCGCTGTATAGTAACTGTGCATTAATACTTGCAGATTTTTTTTAATTCAGAGGTTGCACAGCTTGTGCTTGTTTCCCCTAAAAAAAACAAGCAAGCAGGTAATTTAGCTGGGGTGCCCAAACTTATGCATGCAACTCTACAAAGCTAAAAAGAAAGGCTTAACTTGAACCGTGAAATACAAGGAAGACATGCAATAAGACTCTTACTGTCCTACACACAGGTGGTGAAAACTTTGACTACTCCTGCTGTTAATGTACTAGCTTAGATTAACTCTTCTTATGCATGATTTAAGACCCTGGACTATTTGTACTGACATGAAGATATACTTTTTAAGGAGACAACAAAGCACTTCTGAGAGCCACTCAAATGAAAATGTAAATTAATAATAAATGAAGCAAATACCATCACGATCCATGATTTCATTACCTCAAGTCTAGAACAGCAACTGATAAACGGCCTCCTATATGTCTTTAACATGTTTAATATTAAAGGCCACTCTGCCTTCTTGTGGTTCAATCTAGTATTACATTTAGTAATCACTTTATTTGCTATATAAATGAACATGTATTAGGATTAACATACATACAGTAGTTAGAATATGTCTTCATAGAAGTACTACTACTAATAATAAAAATTATAATACGTATCCTCACTATCAACATACAACATGCAGGTGTTTATCATAGAAAAATGTTGATTTAACATCATTTTTACTGACGTTCATCAGTGCAGTGGGTGGGTAAGAAATGTTCGTCCGTATTGAGCTGGTAGTGGGCTTTACCACCACAGACTGCTGCAGTGATTCACTTGAAATCTGGGAATTCCCAAAGAAGCAATATGTAGTCAGCAGGAGGTGATCTCTTGACGAGAGCAAAATTGTAGTTATCGGCTGTTATACTACACACGCTTGTGTTACTCGACCTTAGTGCAGCTTTTGATACTATAGATCACACTATTCTCCTTGATAGACTAGAAAATGTTGTTGGCATTAAGGGAACAGTCCTCTCCTGGCTCAGGTCTTATCTGACCGATCGTTATCAGTTCGTAGATGTAAATGGAGACTTCTCTATGCATAACGAGGTTAAATTTGGAATTCCACAGGGTTCTGTTTTAGGCCCACTGCTCTTTACTTTATATATGCTACCTCTAGGTCAAATTATTCGTAAACATGGAATTATCCTCCACTGTTATGCTGATGATACACAGCTGTATGTTTCAGTGAAGCCAGAGGACAGACAGCAGCTCAGTAAAGTTGAGGATTGTGTAAAGGACATTAGACATTAATTCTGATAAGACAGAAGAACATGTATTAGGACCACGTGTAGCTAGAAGTAATCTTTCTGATCTCACAGTAACTCTGGATGGACTTTCTGTTTCATCATGTGCAGCAGTTAAAGACCTTGGAGTGATTATTGACTCCAGTGTATAATCTGATGCTCATGTAGATAATATTACTAGGATAGTCTTCTTTCATCTCAGAAATATTTCTAAGATAAGAAACATATTGTCACTACATGATGCGGAAATACTAGTTCATGCATTCGTCACCTCTAGATTAGATTACTGTAATGCCTTACTGTCTGGATGTTCCAGTAGGAGCATAAACAAACTCCAGTTAGTCCAGAATGCAGCTGCTAGAGTCCTAACTAGAACCAGAAGATACGACCATATCACCCCGATATTATCCACACTGCACTGGCTCCCAGTGAAATCTCACATTGATTATAAAATATTATTATTGGGGCGGCTGTGGATCAGGTGGTAGAGCGGATTGTCCACTAATCGTAGGGTTGGAGGTTCGATTCTCAGCCCACATGACTCCACATGCCGAAGTGTCCTTGGGCAAGACACTGAACCCCAAGTTGCTCCCGATGGCAAGTTAGCGCCTTGCATGGCAGCTCTGCTACCATTGGTGTGTGTGTGAGTGTGTGTGAATGGGTGAATGAGACGCAGTGTAAAGCGCTTTGGATAAAAGCGCTATATAAGTGCGCCATTTACCATTTACAATAATTAACTTATAAAGCACTAAATGATCTCGCACCACAGTATCTAAGCGACCTTTTGGTTTTCTATGATCCGCCACGCCTACTTAGATCAAAAGGTGCAGGCTATCTGACGGTACCTGGAATAGTGAAGGCTACAGCAGGGGGAAGAGCTTTCTCTTATAGAGCCCCACAGTTATGGAACAGTCTTCCTATTAGTGTTCGGGACTCAGACACAGTCTCAGTGTTTAAGTCTAGGATTAAAACGTATTTGTTTACTCAAGCCTACCCTGACTAGACTTTCTGTTACACTAAGCACAGTCCTAATAATCTCTGCTCTCCCTCTCTCCTTCTGTCGAGTCACACACGATTTCATAGAGATACTAGAGATCCTGATCCTTTCTGCTCTCAGGACCTGCCTGATCCGTTCGGATGCCCTACCTCTGGATGGAGCTCTCAAGATGGACACACTCACTGTGGTTGCTGGGACTACGGTTGCTTCTAAAGCCTGGAATTACAACATACAGTTTTGCACTCGCGTCTCCTCTGAACAGTGGACTAGTTCAACAAAGACTTCATATTAAACTGTAATGAACTTTCCTTTATTTTCACACTATCTGTTGTTACCCAGATGAGGACGGGTTCCTTCTGAGTCTGGTTCCTCTCAAGGTTTCTTCCTCTTAACATCTTAGGGAGTTTTTCCTCACCACCGTCGCCACCAGCTCGCTCAATAGGGATAAAATCACACATTTAAAATCTGTATCCCGTGTTTATATATTTCTGTAAAGCTGCTTTGAGACAATGTCTATTGTAAAAAGCGCTATACAAATAAAATTGAATTGAAAAATTTAATTGAACACCATGTTTGGAGAAGTAATGTCACTGCACATCACTCTAAAAACACTACACCAACAGTGAAGTTTGGAGGTGAAGCGTCACGGTGTGGGGCTGTTTCTCATCACATGCTACTGGAAGACTTCATATAACTGAAGGAACGATGAATGGAGCCCTTTACCGGGAGATTCTTGAGAAGAATCTGCTGCCATCTACCAGGATGACGAAGATGAGACGTTCAATACTTTTTTCACCCGTGTCATTCCTCTTTATTACACATAACTTAATGTATAGATTTATATTGCCGAATTCTTGAGTTAATACCAAAGTCTGGTGAAAATTTCATGTGAATAGTCTCACTGGAAATATATTTCCTGAACATTTTTTGATATGTTCAATACTTATTTCCCCCACTGTACCCCACTGCAACTGTCTGGTATCACACCTGAACCCCAGCTTTCATCTTGCTGGTATTGAGCCAACAAGATGACTTGACATTTGCATTTTGAGCTGAACCCAACTGGGTTTAAAGACACCACCACCACACCTGACTCCAGAGGTGGGTTCTGGTAATCTTAACATTGGCTGGATACACTTAAGTCTCTTTTTAGTAGTGTTCATGGAGGATCTTTAGGATCATTCTTTGTCTGACTACCACTCCGTTACATCTGTTTACAAAGGCTGGTCTTACTGAGAACAACTGGGACCCAGTGACGATGCCCTGAGGTTCACTAAAGTACACAGTACAAATGCCTTCACCAAGACATGATCTCAATCAACAAAGGGTCTCATTTATATATAATTTTCTATCCAACATTCATGTAATTATTTTAAAATCACCAGAAACATGGCTGCATTCAAATTGATCTTTATTATTTGTCATCAGGTGATTCATCCTTCCTGTTCATGCTACACGATCTCCACAAGGCTGTCATACTTCACCAAACTCTCACTATTAAGTGATGGAATGTGAGGGAGTAGTGTTTGTGGGCTGTACAGAGAAAAAACAAGGTACCGTGGACAAGCACCAGAAAATGAGATTGCAATGATAAGGGATCCCTTTACTTTCCTGTTTACAGCCAAAGAGAGACTAACGAACACACATTAGGCTAACCAACAGATGTCATTATAACATAAAAGAACAGATTCCATTATTCCACACTCATTCAGGCTAATATTTTGTAACATTTGTAATTTTGTAGCTAGTATATATTCATTTTTGTTATCTTAGTATTTTCTCATGTAATTATTTTATATTTAATGTATATTTTATAGGTTTTTACTATTCTAATAGCAGCTTAGAATGTTTATGAATAAATTCAAACTACAAACTCGTCTACTGAACATTACATCACGTTTAGGACCTACTGTATGTATGCATGTGAAGGGCTAAGACTCTTTCAATCTGATCAATCAGCAAGCATCCCAGATGAATTAGTAGATAAAAAATGAATTATGAATAAATTACTAAAATAAAATTAAAAAAGGTCTACAGTCCAGATCAGTCCTTGCCTTAAATTACCAGTGGTTCTATGTTCCTTGGTATACACATCCCTCACCACATGAGAAGATCAAAAACATTCATTCAAACAGTTTATGGTGTCAGTCAGCGTGTAAATTTTCCTGAGTATTTAGGAACACTTAAGTGATTATCCATGACTTGTTTTACCTCAACATACCAACATGTTTGAAAGGGATCAAATGCAGTTTTAGCAGCTCATTGCTTGCAAACTTGTTTTTTCATTATGGTGTGAAACACTGGATATAAACCCATTTTCATTCACCATGTTCAAAGCTTTGGCGGTTTTGGAGAGTTGGGAGTGTCTCTTTCTAGTTCAAATTTCATATTAAAGTTTTATTGGTTACATACACAACCATGCAGTGAAATTCTTTTTTTTTAATAGTAAAATAAAAGTAAAATAAAATAAAGCAAAATAAATGGACAAAAATCTACATTTTTTTCGATGTAGGTAGAAAAGGAAAATTTTTTTAATGATGTAAGGGATACGAAGGTCGATGGAAGAAACAGTATGACTGTATTTTTAATATGGTGCACAAATTTGCAGTCGTTGGTGCAATATATGCGATGCAACATCAGGCTGAGTTAGTGGGTGCTGTGCAAAAGTCTAAACCAGGGGTCTCCAACCTTTTTTCATTTAAGAGCTATTTAAAAAAAAAAAAAAAAAAATGAAAGTGTCTGAGAGCTACTCAGGTCATACAATACTTACAATCTTTCACATAATGTATCATAACTCTCAAATGAACAAACTGATCTACACCTGCAGGAGTCAGAGAAGAAGACAGAATCAGAGAGTACAGTTCTTTATGGAGAACAGCACACTTTGTTATAGTTGTCTACACAGAACTATACGGGAGTTTACGTATATACATTAATGAAAGTCCAAGCTAAATTAACTGGAATATAAACAGCAGTAGCATTTCAAATGTTGTCCTGCATTCTGAACTAAAATGTACAGCACATGAATGAGAGTGCATGGTACATGAGAAAGTGCATGATGGGTCACAAGTCTGACATGAAGTGCATTCACACTTATTTACAGTTAATGAGCTGACTGACACGGCACTGATTCCACAAGAGAGGTATATGCCGGTGTGTATGCACTTAGGTTCACAACAGTTCTTCAAAACATTGTAGATGTTGACTCCTCTGGTCGTGGTTTTCAGAGGAAGTAATGTAAAAAACTCCTCTGTGGTGGAAAAATCATCAAAAACCATCCGGACAATAACAGCCACCTGGGCTGTATCACTCAAGTCCACCGATTCATCACATTGAAATGACACCATTGACACCTTTGCCTGTCCTGTTCTAACTGTCCCATTACATCTGAAGAAAGCAAGGAAACCCTTCTTGCCACTGAGCTGGACATTAGCGATAGCGGACATCATTTCTGTCTTGCTTTTGTTGTCCCTGAACACAGTTTCTGCCTCCGCAGTCATCGCTTCCTTCACCATGGTGCCATCGGTGAGCTTGTGTGTTATCGAGACGCGTCACTTTAAATGATGCCTCTGTTACAGCGTTTCCTCTCTTTATCGGTTTGGTGAATAAAGATAGTTGTTTTTGTAATGTTGTCTTCAGCTGCTTCACCTTTTCAGTTTGTAGCCCGCTACCCACAGGAACGTCCGGAGTAAAGTCACCATGAACTTGAGTGACATGGCGCTCAACATTGCATCTTTTACCGACAGCAATGCTAGCAATTAATTTGTTACTAACAAAATACAAACATGGGGGCATCCAGTTTCCCATTTCGTCTGTTGAACGTGCCGAGGTCAAAATGATGCAATTCTGACCGGCGAATGTAGTTATTGAACACTGAGTTAACTTGACAGGATCTCATGGGTTAGAACTAAACTGATTACTAACATTAGCCACCTAGCTAGCACTGGATAACCTGACAGCAAACACTAGCCAGCTAGCTAACATGAGCGAACCTGAAACTGATTTCTGGAGATTTTTAAATCCACAATAGTCACTGCTAATGCTAAGCAGTTAGCTAACGTCAGCTGGCTTGTTAGCTCAGTTGTTAATGAAATTTGTCATCCTCAAATCAAGCCCTACATAAGAGTAAAATTTAGAGTCCTTTTGAGAAATGGGGAGGGAAGCTAACAGGCTCCTTACCTCAGTTTATCCGCCATTTTGTCTTCTCTCGCGTTGTAAATATGGATACATCCTCCTCTGTCTCCTTACGATAAATTTGTTGGTTGTATTAAAATGTCTGCAATCATCAATGCTAATGCTAGCCAACTAGCTAACATGGCAGGATCAGAGGGCTAGTTAGCACATTGCTAATAAAATCTGTCATCCTAATATAACCTTAAATAACATAGTAAAGAATAACCGCGTTAAAAGGGGAAAAGATGAGTTAAGGCTATTTTAAGACCTATTGAGAACATACCTGCAGAACTTAACAACATAATTAGTGCTAAAATACTTAATTTCCAAAGAAAGTAGTTTTATTATTATTTATTTATTTAAAAGTAGAAATGTAGATCATAACCTATTTAATTGCTTTCTTACCTCACTTTATCTTATCCCGTGATCTTCCCCTCCATCCCCCCTGCCTGATGCGAGTTTCTGGAATTTTCCATAAAAGATTCCCGCCACAAACCGCTTGACCAATCACATGCCACGGGAGCTCATTTTGTCATCAGTTGCGATGCAGATTTCCTAAATGTAATCGGTGATGGGACAGCTGAGAAATAACGGTCATATTTTAAAATGCTGAACCTTAGATGAAGGATGAGGGTCCGTGCACCTTTTGGCCATTCTGTGCTCGTGCTAGGAAAAACACAGCATACATTCAAAACAAACTTCATCCAAAGGAAATTGGCGGAAAAAAAGGAAACGTTTTTTTTTTCCTTTGCATGCACTGAAATGGATATTAATGATTTTTTCTTCATTTTTTTTTAAAGAACCCTGACTATGAAGTCTTGTAGGCCTTAACAAGCAATAATTTCCCTCTTCTACTAAAATATGTTGTTAGAATAGAAAATATTTATGAAGTGTAATCAATAAGTATAACCAACATTTAGAATTATTACTTAAGCATAATCAAATAATCAATATTGGTTAAAAAGCAGAATCTATATGCATAATCAATAGTTAGAAGCATAATCTAAATCCACAGAACAATGTTTGATCAAGTTATATTCTGAGTGTGGATCGAGTTGGATGAACTCTGTGTCTTACTGTACACTAGTTGTTCATTCTGTACCAGCCTGTATCCTCTTCCACAGAAGCAGGTATAACTTTGAGGCCAGATATCAAATAACGAGCTAGGATAAGACTTAAAAAAGGCGAGTGTGGATCAAGGTCAGGACACACAAGCCTGTGGGAAACCATGACTACCTGAAATCCTTTTGAGAAAAAACGACTAACTGCGGATGCTCCACAAATTTAAGATAACATATAGACATGGATATTTAATTGTGGTGAAGAAGATTGGTCTGTTTTTATGAGGAAAGGCAAAACCCTGCCTACAATGACTACACTGTGGAGGAAGGTAGAAAAAGGGCTGTGTGTGTGTTTGAATAATTTGGACTTTCTGCAGACTGTCACACTTTATTGTTTCAATAAAGTTTATTTACTTTTTCACATCTACTAAATTCTCTGTCTCTGAAGTTTTTGACTTAGGCTGAAAAGGTTGATTTATCCACGAGATAATAAACACATGATATGTTCATTACTTTAAAAATCCTTAATATTTAATACACATTTTAACCTACGGAGGCCGCCATTATGTGACATACGCAGTGCTCTCAAAATGGTTGTGCTGCTTTTGGCTGTAATGTTCTAGTTCTTGTGTGCTGTGATACAGGGGATATCTTTAAATATAATCAAACCCGTAAGCATCTTGTTAGTGTGTTTTTTCTGTACATTCATAACATAAAGCTCCAATAAAATTAGCCTAAAACACCTGGCATACCCAAAGTAAAATTAAAGCTGTTCTTGAACCATTTGGAGTACACGCATGGTTCTGGTCTCTTGAAAGGTGGATTAAATATTTTTACATAATTGGAATGTTTGGACCTTTGCAAGTGTAACAAGACTGTTTTTGTCAGGATGTTATTGTCAGGATGATCAGTGGATTACTATGAGGTGAGTTGCCTGCATTTCATGTTTGATTGTATGTCGATGGTCTGACAGATTGTAGCTGCTGTTGTGATTGCATCTCAAAACGGTTTATATCAATCGAATCACAAAAATCGTAGCTTTCCACTGATATGAGTACCTTCGTACACAGAGAAACTGTAGATAGCATAGATTTGCCCAAAACATGGCGGCAGCACGCTCATGGGCCGTGGGAATTTTAACAGGATAAAGTATATGACGGTGAGATGGCTGATAATCTCTAAAATTATTGATATTAGAATACGTTTCATAAACGATAGTTTAATCCATGTGCTTGCCTTGAACAACAAACACTCTCGGCTGGCATAGACGTGCAGTTGCTACACAGACACCATGGATTTTGCCCCACTCTCGCCTCCTCACCTCTCTGATCGTCTTCATTTGGATGGACATTTTAAGTAATGTCTTCTATATTAGCCTCCTCGCTTATGTTACACTCGGGTTCAAATTGAAAAGGCTAAAGACATGTTTATATCGCTGTAGGGTCGTGGAGAATCAAGACCGTTGCAACCAATTGATGTCGCTACCCAGAATGCATTGTGATGTAAACAGCAATGGCGGCCTAAGAGTGCAAGGATGTTTTTTCTGACATCTAGAGTGTTTTTATGTAGCGGATTTATATAGCGGATGTCAGAGTTAATCTAATAAGCCATCCAAGTCTTCATAGTCAGGGTTCCCTTTAAAAGTTTCTGCTTGTTTCAACACCAAAGTCTAGGAAACATATTTGTGAATCCAAATTCTCTGGTGTAATTTTGGAAGGTTATTCTGTTTTCATAAAAGATTGTTATTTTTTATAACATGTAGTGATCCCTATCTACCCCGTCACTGCTATTACACATCATAGCCATTCCAGATTGCTCATTAGTTTTAGCCCCAAATTAATCTGAAATGATGAAAATTAACCAGAAACGCAAAAGCTTTTTTTTTTATAAAAAAAAATATTTATTAATTTAAAACAAAACAAAACAAACAAACAAAAAACCCTGTTTAGAATGTTTCATCTGTATCTAGTTTTTTTCTCTTTTAAACTTAAACCAAAAAGACCATTTTGACTCCCTTTGGCAATCAGGCTGGATAGTTCTTCCATCAAATACTCTTCCATCTTCAAATGAATTTGAGCAGAATACTGTTTATTAATAACCGTTTTATGTTCATATAAAGCTATATACAAAAAACTATTTTTTTTATTATACATTTTGTTTTTATAAGGTCAGTCAATATTTGAAGGAGCAGGTTTTCTTTCAATAAAAACTAGCTTGGTTATGGAGCACACTCATGAACCACACTCATGAACCACAATAGTGAGGTTCTATCGGTCAATAAATGTTTTATTCTCGACTAACACACATGCAGTTTTCTTTACTTGAGAATATCAGTCCTAAGCACCCTTTTACCCTACAGTTTTGTCCCCAAGATGCTAAATATGGGGTGATTTTCATTATCCTCCATTTCCACCATCCTTCCTCTACATTACTTTTCCTCCCTCTTTCTTAGCAGCTAATCCATCTCACCATCAATACCACGCACTATCTAATCTAGTCCTTCCATCTTTATTTCTTAGCTGTGCCATGATTCAGTGCAGAACTGATTTAATTTGAAGAAATGTTATCTTGTTGCTCTTGGATTGTTTACACAGAGCTAATCATCATCATCTTCAGAGGAAGAGCGCACTGTGCCACCACTGTCGTCACGGTAACATTGCGCAAGCGTCCAAAGCTGCTCAAGGTTCTCTGCGATTTCAGATTGGTCGCTGTGAGAAAGGAAAGTGGGAGAAACTCGACGTAAATCGATGGCGCTGCAGGACTTCTGAAGCTCGGCTAGGAAACGAGACACCGATGAACTGGACTGCAAACTCGACAACACGGGAAGAGACAAAACCGGCGGGGGAGCCTCTGCAAGCGGGAAAATAAAACATATGGCACAATTAAGTCAAAACACAAATTAATTACTTAATTACTTTCAAATGCTAAATGAACCCAGTTACAGATAACCGGTTCTTAGCTATAAAAATAAACTGCCTCACCCAGACTTTAAACCACTTAAGGGAAAGTAAACACTCATGTTGAAGTACAGTATGTGACAAAAGGTTCAACAAAATACTGCGCAGTTAGAAATCACGCTACACGAATATTACATGCAACACACTCAGAGATCAAAGACACTACACAAACACCAACGCAGTTTAATTATTTCCGTTTACGTTTCTTGCCACATCAGTCAGAGCTGGACTGAGATGAATAATCTGTTTGAGTGGCAGTGGATCAGCTGGTAGAGCGGGTTGTACACTAATCATAGGCTTGGAGGTTCGATTCCCGGCCCACGTCTTCACATGCAGAAGTGTCCTTGGGAAAGACACTGAACCCCAAGTTGCTCCGATGATAAGTTAGTGCCTTGCATGGCAGCTCTGCTACCCTTGGTGTGTGTGTGTGTGTGTGTGTGTGTGTGTGTGTGTGTGTGTGTGAGAATGGGTGAATGAGACACAGTGTAAAGCGCTTTGTAGAACTGCTGTGTTTAAAAAGAACTATGTAAGTTTACCATTTAAGTGCCTCTCAACAACATAAAAGAACAAAAGAACAAAAATTAAACCAGAGCATAAACACATTAAATACACAAAATGAATAAATACAGCAAACAAACAACAAAAAACCATTATATTTGTAGTGAACTGCTGTGTTATTAATACTTGCCTGCCGTGGTGCTACAGTGCTGTGTAATGGTGTACCTGGCCCTAATAGAGTGTAATTTAGTGTAATATAGTATGACAATATTAGTGGTGATCAGGTGACCTGTTGCGTAGTGTACTACTATATAACACAGTAGACAGTAAACCAATGACTATGCAAAGTTGGTAACGCAAAGTTGGTAACAAATTGGATAACGCACTGATCAGTCCAAAATGTGTGCATTTTTGGTGAAATCTGTGTGATGTATGCTTACTTCTTTAGCATAGATTAGATTAGCAATGTAATATAACTATCTAGGCATGAGGCAGAATATCACAAAACAAAATACTGGCAAGACGAATCTGCTTCTCTGAGGTGCACTGTGATATTTCCATTTAATTACCATTCATTACGAGTTCTATCGCTTCTTACACACTAGGTGGCAGCACTAGAGGTAGTGGCATACAAAGCAGGAAGTTTATGAGTGGGAATCTAACTGCCTCGAGGAATGCTTACTTAATAGTCCAAAAAGTTACCTTGTATTCAAGTCAAACTTGACCCAGTGTACCTGTTAAAACTCAACCACACACAGACAAACTACTGTATGAAATGTGGCAATTTTAAAGACATGGAGAATTTTTAAAAAATTTTGCAGCACCTAATCATTTGTATATTTACCACAACACAGCTAAAATACTGCGTGACATGTCAGCAGTGAGGCCAAATGATTCCATGAGACACTGACAAGGCTGGTCCACCTTTATCATCTTACATCGAGAGACGTTTTTTCAAAACTGCATAACTGCATCTGTTGGATAGTGTTTAGACCTGTGTTTAAACCACAGTGAATGAGTCATGATGATGAGCATCAACCACACAGTGTTCAAAAAGAGAGACACTCAGAACCTAGACGGAGATCCTTGTCCTTGCTACAGAACCAAAAACTGGACCTGATCCAATTCCTCCTATAAGCCTAACCCCAAGCGCTAACCCATGAGACGCTGTACAACAAGGGACAACGAATACACTTATCCAACCTGAAGCACACTCCACCCCCTGGACTTTTGGTTTGACTACACCCTCTTGACGAGGTTGGAGGAGCAGGAGCAGGTCTGACTCCACCCCCTGGACTTTTGGTTTGACTCCACCCTCTTGACGAGGTTGGAGGAGCAGGAGCAGGTCTGACTCCACCCCCTGGACTTTTGGTTTGACTCCATCCTCTTGATGAGGTTGGAGGAGCAGGAGCAGGTCTGACTCCACCCCCTGGACTTTTGGTTTGACTCCATCCTCTTGACGAGGTTGGAGGAGCAGGAGCAGGTCTGACTCCACCCCCTGGACTTTTGGTTTGACTCCATCCTCTTGACGAGGTTGGAGGAGCAGGAGCAGGTCTGACTCCACCCCCTGGACTTTTGGTTTGACTCCACCCTCTTGACGAGGTTGGAGGAGCAGGAGCATGTCTGACTCCACCCCCTGGACTTTAGTTCTAGCGAGGGGTATTTAGAACCTGCAGTCCACCACACACACGTCCCTATCAATTGAGCACTTTCCTGCACCCGTGGTAGGCAGGCAGCTCGTGATTACGATTCAATTAAACACCTAATTTACTGTTCTCTATTTGAATATTCAAAAACATGGACTCGTCTCATTATGTGGAAAACGTCACAGGATGCCATGCAAACGTGACACAGGTCCGCGTCCAGGTTACAGATAGTTCTGGATTTGAATTAATAACGGTTCTGTGCTTATAAAGTACTACTGTGTACTACAGCGTCCGATAAGGTAACGTACAGTGTTAATAGCACTTGGCCATAGGAGAGGTCTGTAACGGAGCACTCTACAGAGTAGTGAAGTGTACAGTGGTGGTATCAACACCTACCCGTTGTGGACGTTTGGCTCTGTATTAAACCTTGAGGGTCGAGTTTTGGGCTGAAGATCTGAGGGAAGGGCGGGGTCAGTTTACTAGGGGAGGAGAGCAACTGTACTGCTCTGTGGGGCAAATAAACAAACAAACAGTACACATCATATTTACAGCCATAATGCATGATCTGTGATGTGTGTGAGTGAGTGTGAGAGAGAGAGAGAGAGAGAGAGAGAGAGAGAGACTTACAGTGGCGTAGACGGGTAGCGTGTTATCAGGTGTGTGTTCAGTATTTCTTCTCCTGACTGAGCACAGTGTAGATTGGAGGGATGTTCTGTTCCAGGAACCAGAGAACTGAAGGGATAAAAGGACATAATCTCTTCATGGACTTCATGACATCTCCATCAACTTTTTTTATTTCTTACTATTCTAGGGGAAAAATTGTGATGTACAGCAATTAAAAACAGGACATGTGAAGTTTTCTAATATCTACATCTGAACTAAAACAGATGAGGACGGTTCCCTTCTGAGTCCGGTTCCTCTCAAGGTTTCTTCCTCATATCGGCTCAGGGAGTTTTTCTCACCACCGTCGCCTCTGGCTGCTCATTAGAGATAAATGTCTAAATTTACCATTTATTTCTAATATTTCTGTAAATCTGCTTTGTAACAATGTCCAATGTTAAAAGCGCTATACAAATAAAATTGAATTAAATTGAATATAGAAACATTCTACATAGTACTTCACAAATTTCCATACAGTGCATTTATGGCAAGTAAACAAGTTACTATACTTATTTTTGTTTTAATGAAAGTACACAGCGTTATTCTGTTTTTTAATTCCTGGCAACCAGTATAACCATGCACTACCTCATGTCATTAAACCACCAGAATAACCTCCACAAATAAACAGTGATTTTAAAACCCAGAAATATGTAGTCTAAAGGAGCATTCCTTTAGAGATTGGACCTCAGGTGGCCGATAGATTAAAGATCGGACAGAGTTAGGGGCAGTGGTTAGCGATTAAGGCTATGGGTTCCTGATGAGAAGGTCGGGGGTTCAAGCCCCAGCACTGCCAAGCTGCCACTGCTGGGCCCTTGAGTAAGGCCCTTAACCCTCTCTGCTCCAGGGGGCGCTGTATCATGGCTGACCCTGTGCTCTGACCCCAACTTCCTGACATGCTCGGGTATGAGAAGAAAACAATTTCACTGTTCTGTAATGTATACGTGATTAATAAACTCATTATCATTACCAAACCATCATAAGGATTAGTATTACAGTATTTAATTAATCCTGCTTTACATTTGACCCAGCACGCAGTTCTTAAACAGAATTAACTGATAAAGCCAGAAGCTTCCTACAGCTAACTAGCTCTCTTTCTATTCACCGCTCTGTTCCTTAGCCTCTAACTTCACCGCTCTCATCTCAGGATCTGATTTATCCTGTTCAGTGATTAATTATATTTAATTTATCCTGAGTTCACAATAAAGAAGTACTCAGCTTGTGAGAGTGGTGAGCTACAGTGCTTTGTATAAGGGCTGGCTAATGTTAGCATTTTAGCAGTTAGCTTTTGCCCACACGGCCAATTCAGCCATAGACATTACATACTAGAAATAAGCTCAATTTAACTTCTGCCTTGTTTATTTAAAACAAGTTCTCAGCAATTTTCAGCTGAAACTATTACTATTTGCATCATTAGCAAAACTACACAGTTATCTAACATTGCACACATTTGAAGGTGATTAATCTAAAGCATCTCCTTACCTGGCTCTCTGAGTGATGAAACCTTATCTGCTGGATTCCTTATTTAAAGAAGGCCACTGAAAAGTTCAAAGCTTTATACAGACTGCGTTTACAGACCTGTCCAGGAGCTACATCACCTACTCCATGTTCAGCTCCACTCCTTCATCAGTAATTACAAACCCCACCTTAGCGCTGCCAGTGTTGTTCCTGGTGTTAATGCATTTTGTGTCTAAGTTTTTTTTTTTCTGAAACACAACATGATTTTTGCCAACACAAGAATTATCTGGCTGCACTGGGAGCTTACAGGTTTCAGCCGTGATTCTTTCCTCTCCCAGCATGTAGAAAGAGGGCGGAGTGAAGTGGCGTTGGGGCGTGTCTATAAAATGACCGACAGAAGGCCCATACAAACGATTATGTTTTGGAGTGAAGTGCATTCACGGTTTTACAAATGTTTTTTTTCTTTCCAGTCACATTGTGCTGAGGTCACGGATTAAACCATTACCTTTTAGCATGCTCTCCATATGTTTCAGGTTATTTGTATATTTTAGAAATGTAAACAAAGTGAACCATTGCGCCTGTAAAACGTACTGCTTATCGTTGGCATAAATAGTGCATCTTACTGAATCGACTAACGTTCTCACACACACACACACACACACACACACTAACAGTTTGTCAGACTAAAGCCTTCACTGACTCGACAACACAAAGCTGTTAGTGCTCAACACCTCATACCTCACACTGCTCTGTCCCTCCAGCCCCCGGAGTGTCACCGATTGGCCGAAACATCGCCCGTCGGCCAGCTCAGGGCAACCTGATAGAGGTTTCCATGGTAATGTGTCACCACAGGTGTTTAGCGCGTCAGGAAGGCAGCTGCCTTGCATCATGGGAAATGGAACAGACCCGTAAGCGCACACAACCTGAGAACAACAAACAGAAGATTATCTGATGCTCACGTGTGTATTACACAGGTGACGTTCTGCTATCTCACCTTCCTGCCTGAGACAGTGAGCGCGTCCGCCAGCTGCCACATGGGGGCGCTGTTCTGTCTGAGCCTGTAGGGGACAGTCAACGTGTCCAGAGCTAGAGCTAACACAGAGCTGCTGTGATACCACAGAGACGGCTGGAGAGAGAGGGGGTCAGGAGGAGAAACAGACAGAGTATTATTAATATTAGGTATAGACAGACAGGCAGACTTCTACAGCAGAGTAATCATCACCAG